>NW_022143098.1:0-9717 GCF_007565055.1 Rhinopithecus roxellana | reverse complement strand
ATTGGGGCCATGGTGATAAAGGAAATATCCTCACATAATAACTAAAGAGAAGCTTTCTGAGAAACTGCATTGCCATGTGAATGCAACTCACAGTGTTACGCCGTGTTTTTTGGATCCGTTTTCTTAGGACGTTTCCGTGGATTCCGAGAAGTGATATTCAGATAGCTTTGAAGAATAGACAGGAGAAAGGAAATATCCTTCAAGAGAAAGAGGAACCAAACTTTCTGAGAACTGCTTTGTGATATGTGAATTCATTCACAGTGTTCTATCACTTTCTCGGAGTTTTCCTAGCACTCATTTTGAGGAATCTCAGATGTGATGTTTGGATTCATTAAATCGCACGCTGATAAGGAACTATCCGTTCAGAGAAACCTGCAGCGAACTTCTGAAAAACTTCTTTGTTGTGGTGATCACCCCACAGAATGTCCATCATTGTTTCCACTGAAGAACTTTCCTAGCAAATTTTCGCAGTATCGCATAAGGACACACGGTGGCGCTCCAAGACCACAAATAACCTCGTCTTACTAAAGAAAGAAGCTTTCTGAGAAACCGCTATTGTGTGTGAATGCAACTCACTAAGTTGCAGCGTATTTCGTGGGGCCGTGGCCTAGCCGTATTTGTGGAATCTGAGAACAGATTATTCCGATCCCTTTGAAAACAATGGCCAATGGAAATCTCCAATAAAAATGAGAAAGAAGCTTTCTGAGAAACTTCTTTCTGATCTGTGAGTTCATCTCACAGAGTTACACTCTGCCTCAAGAAGCAGTTTGCTAACACTCTTTTCGTGGAATCTGCAAAGTGATATTTGGGAGCCTATTGGGGCCATGGTGATAAGGGAAATATCCTCACATATACTAAAGAGAAGCTTTCTGAGAAACTGCATTGCCATGTGTGAATGCAACTCACAGAGTTACACGTTTCTTCTGTGATCAGTTTGTTAGCACAGTTTTTCTGGAAATCTGCAATTAGATACTTCATAGCGCATGAACATTACAGTGACAAAGGAAATATCCACAGATGAAAACAGAAAGAAGCTTTCTTAGAAACTCTTGGTGATGTGTGAATTCATCTCACAGAGTTACACTTATGTTTCGTGGAGCAGTCCATTAACACTGTCTTTGAGGAATCTGAGAAGGGCTTCTTTGGATCACATTGAGGCCTACGCTGATAAAGGAAATTTCATCCGTTCAAACGTGAAAGAAGCTTTCTGAGAAACTTCTTTCTGATCTGTGAGTTCATCTCACAGAGTTACAACCTCTGCCTCAAGAAGCAGTTTGCTAACACTCTTTTCGTGGAATCTGCAAGTGATATTTGGGAGCCTATTGGGGCCCATGGTGATAAGGGAAATATCCTCACATAATAACTAAAGAGAAGCTTTCTGAGAAACTGCATTGCCATGTGTGAATGCAACTCACAGAGTTAACACGTTTCTCTTCTTGATCTGTTTGTTAGCACAGTTTCTGGAAATCTGCAATTAGATACTCATAGCGCAATGAACATTACAGTGACAAAGGAATATCCACAGATGAAAACAAGAAAGAAGCTTTCTTAGAAACTTCTTGGTGATGTGTGAATTCATCTCACAGAGTTACACTTATGTTTCGTGGAGCAGTCCATTAACACTGTCTTTGAGGAATCTGAGAAGGGCTTCTTTGGATCACATTGAGGCCTACGCTGATAAAGGAAATTTCATCCGTTCAAAACGTGAAAGAAGCTTTCTGAGAAACTTCTTTCTGATCTGTGAGTTCATCTCACAGAGTTACAACCTCTGCCTCCAGAAGCAGTTTGCTAACACTCTTTTCGTGGAATCTGCAAAGTGATATTTGGGAGCCTATTGGGGCCCATGGTGATAAGGGAAATATCCTCACATAATAACTAAGAGAAGCTTTCTGAGAAACTGCATTGCCATGTGTGAATGCAACTCACAGAGTTACACGTTTCTCTTCTGTGATCTGTTTGTTAGCACAGTTTTCTGGAAATCTGCAATTAGATACTTCATAGCGCAAAGCATTACAGTGACAAAGGAATATCCACAGAAGAAAACAGAAAGAAGCTTTCTTAGAAACTTCTTGGTGATGTGTGAATTCATCTCACAGAGTTACACTTATGTTTCGTGGAGCAGTCCATTAACACTGTCTTTGAGGAATCTGAGAAGGGCTTCTTTGGATCACATTGAGGCCTACGCTGATAAAGGAAATTTCATCCGTTCAAAACGTGAAAGAAGCTTTCTGAGAAACTTCTTTCTGATCTGTGAGTTCATCTCACAGAGTTACAACCTCTGCCTCAGAAGCAGTTTGCTAACACTCTTTTCGTGGAATCTGCAAAGTGATATTGGGAGCCTATTGGGGCCCATGGTGATAAGGAAATATCCTCACATAATAACTAAAGAGAAGCTTTCTGAGAAACTGCATTGCCATGTGTGAATGCAACTCACAGAGTTACACGTTTCTCTTCTGTGATCAGTTTGTTAGCACAGTTTTCTGGAAATCTGCAATTAGATACTTACTTCATAGCGCAAAGAACATTACAGTGACAAAGGAATATCCACAGATGAAAACAAGAAAGAAGCTTTCTTAGAAACTTCTTGGTGATGTGTGAATTCATCTCACAGAGTTACACTTATGTTTCGTGGAGCAGTCCATTAACACTGTCTTTGAGGAATCTGAGAAGGGCTTCTTTGGATCACATTGAGGCCTACGCTGATAAAGGAAATTTCATCCGTTCAAAACGTGAAAGAAGCTTTCTGAGAAACTTCTTTCTGATCTGTGAGTTCATCTCACAGAGTTACAACCTACAACCTCTGCCTCAAGAAGCAGTTTGCTAACACTCTTTTCGTGGAATCTGCAAAGTGATATTTGGGAGCCTATTGGGGCCCATGGTGATAAGGGAAATATCCTCACATAATAACTAAAGAGAAGCTTTCTGAGAACTGCATTGCCATGTGTGAATGCAACTCACAGAGTTACACGTTTCTCTTCTGTGATCTGTTTGTTAGCACAGTTTTCTGGAAATCTGCAATTAGATACTTCATAGCGCAATGAACATTACAGTGACAAAGGAATATCCACAGATGAAAACAAGAAGAAGCTTTCTTTAGAAACTTCTTGGTGATGTGTGAATTCATCTCACAGAGTTACACTTATGTTTCGTGGAGCAGTCCATTAACACTGTCTTTGAGGAATCTGAGAAGGGCTTCTTTGGATCACATTGAGGCCTACGCTGATAAAGGAAATTTCATCCGTTCAAAACGTGAAAGAAGCTTTCTGAGAAACTTCTTTCTGATCTGTGAGTTCATCTCACAGAGTTACAACCTCTGCCTCAAGAAGCAGTTTGCTAACACTCTTTTCGTGGAATCTGCAAAGTGATATTTGGGAGCCTATTGGGGCCCATGGTGATAAGGGAAATATCCTCACATAATAACTAAAGAGAAGCTTTCTGAGAAACTGCATTGCCATGTGTGAATGCAACTCACAGAGTTACACGTTTCTCTTCTGTGATCTTTGTTAGCACAGTTTTCTGGAAATCTGCAATTAGATACTTCATAGCGCAATGAACATTACAGTGACAAAGGAAATATCCACAGATGAAACAAGAAAGAAGCTTTCTTAGAAACTTCTTGGTGATGTGTGAATTCATCTCACAGAGTTACACTTATGTTTCGTGGAGCAGTCCATTAACACTGTCTTTGAGGAATCTGAGAAGGGCTTCTTTGGATCACATTGAGGCCTACGCCTGATAAAGGAAATTTCATCCGTTCAAAACGTGAAAGAAGCTTTCTGAGAAACTTTCTTTCTGATCTGTGAGTTCATCTCACAGAGTTACAACCTCTGCCTCAAGAAAGCAGTTTGCTAACATCTTTTCGTGGAATCTGCAACGTGATATTGGGAGCCATTGGGGCCCATGGTTGATAAGGGAAATATCCTCACATAATAACTTAAAGAGAAGCTTTCTGAGAATACTGACATTGCCATGTGTGAATGCAACTCACAGAGTTACACGTTTCTCTTCTGTGATCTGTTTGTTAGCCACAGTTTTCTGGAAATCTGCCTTAGATACTTCATAGCGCAATGAACATTACAGTGACAAAGGAAATATCCACAGATGAAAACAAGAAAGAAGCTTTCTTAGAAACTTCTTGGTGATGTGTGAATTCATCTCACAGAGTTACACTTATGTTTAGTGGAGCAGTCCATTTAACACACTGTCTTTGAGGAATCTGAGAAGGGCTTCTTTGGATCACATTGAGGCCTACGCTGATAAAGGAAATTTCATCCGCTTCAAAACGTGAAAGGAAGCTTCTGAGAAACTTCTTTCGATCTGGAGTTCATCTCACAGAGTTACAACCTCTGCCTCAAGAAGCTAGTTTGCTAACACTCTTTTCGTGGAATCTTGCAAGTGATATTTGGGAGCCTATTGGGGCCCCTGGTGATAAGGGAACTATCCTCACATAATAACTAAAGAGAAGCTTTCTGAGAAACTGCATTGCCATGTGTGAATGCAACTCACAGAGTTACACGTTTCTCTTCTGTGATCTGTTTGTTAGCACAGTTTTCTGGAAATCTGCAATTAGATACTTCATAGCGCAATGAACATTACAGTGACAAAGGAAATATCCACAGATGAAACAGAAAGAAGCTTTCTTAGAAACTTCTTGGTGATGTGTGAATTCATCTCACAGAGTTACACTTATGTTCGTGGAGCAGTCCATTAACACTGTCTTTGAGGAATCTGAGAAGGGCTTCTTTGGATCACATTGAGGCCTACGCTGATAAAGGAAATTTCATCCGTTCAAAACGTGAAAGAAGCTTTCTGAGAAACTTCTTTCTGATCTGTGAGTTCATCTCACAGAGTTACAACCTCTGCCTCAAGAAGCAGTTTGCTAACACTCTTTTCGTGGAATCTGCAAAGTGATATTTGGGAGCCTATTGGGGCCCATGGTTGATAAGGAAATATCCTCACATAATAACTAAGAGAAGCTTTCTGAGAAACTGCATTGCCATGTGTGAATGCAACTCACAGAGTTACACGTTTCTCTTCTGTGATCTGTTTGTTGGCACAGTTTTCTGGAAATCTGCAATTAGATACTTCATAGCGCAATGAACATTACAGTGACAAAGGAAATATCCACAGATGAAAACTAGAAAGAAGCTTTCTTAGAAACTTCTTGGTGATGTGTGAATTCATCTCACAGAGTTACACTTATGTTTCGTGGAGCAGTCCATTAACACTGTCTTTGAGGAATCTGAGAAGGGCTTCTTTGGATCACATTGAGGCCTACGCTGATAAAGGAAATTTCATCCGTTCAAAACGTGAAAGAAGCTTTCTGAGAAACTTCTTTCTGATCTGTGAGTTCATCTCACAGAGTTACAACCTCTGCCTCAAGAAGCAGTTGCTAACACTCTTTTCGTGGAATCTGCAAAGTGATATTTGGGAGCCTATTGGGGCCCATGGTGATAAGGGAAATATCCTCACATAATAACTAAAGAGAAGCTTTCTGAGAAACTGCATTGCCATGTGTGAATGCAACTCACAGAGTTACACGTTTCTCTTCTGTGATCTGTTTGTTAGCACAGTTTTCTGGAAATCTGCAATTAGATACTTCATAGCGCAAATGAACATTACAGTGACAAAGGAAATATCCACAGATGAAAACAAGAAAGAAGCTTTCTTAGAAACTTCTTGGTGATGTGTGAATTCATCTCACAGAGTTACACTTATGTTTCGTGGAGCAGTCCATTAACACTGTCTTTGAGGAATCTGAGAAGGGCTTCTTTGGATCACATTGAGGCCTACGCTGATAAAGGAAATTTCATCCGTTCAAAACGTGAAAGAAGCTTTCTGAGAAACTTCTTTCTGATCTGTGAGTTCATCTCACAGAGTTACAACCTCTGCCTCAAGAAGCAGTTTGCTAACACTCTTTTCGTGGAATCTGCAAAGTGATATTTGGGAGCCTATTGGGGCCATGGTGATAAGGGAAATATCCTCACATAATAACTAAAGAGAAGCTTTCTGAGAAACTCTGCATTGCCATGTGTGAATGCAACTCACGAGTTACACGTTTCTCTTCTGTGATCCTGTTTGTTAGCACAGTTTTCTGGAAATCTGCAATTAGATACTCATAGCGCAAGAACAGTACAGTGAACAAAGGAAATAATCCACAGATGAAAACAAGAAAGAAGCTTTCTTAGAAACTTCTTGGTGATATGTGAATTCATCTCACAGAGTTACACTTATGTTTCGTGGAGCAGTCCATTAACACTGGCTTTGAGGAATCTGAGAATGGCTTCTTTGGATCACATTGAGGCCTACGCTGTAAAAAGGAAATTTCATTCCCGTGTCAAAAACGTGACGAAGAAGCTTTCGGGAGAAACGTTCTTCTTCTGATTACTGTGAGTTCACTCACAGAGTTACAACCTTCTGCCTCAAGAAGCAGTTTGCTAACACTCTTTTGTGTATCTTCAGAAGTGATATTTGGGAGCCTATTGGGGCCCATGGTGATAAGGGAAATATCCTCACATAATAACTAAAGAGAAGCTTTCTGAGAAACTGCATTGCCATGTGTGAATGCAACTCACAGAGTTACACGTTTCTCTTCTGTGATCTGTTTGTTAGCACAGTTTTCTGGAAATCTGCAATTAGATACTTCATAGCGCAAAACATTACAGTGACAAAGGAAATATCCACAGATGAAAACAGAAAGAAGCTTTCTTAGAAACTTCTTGGTGATGTGTGAATTCATCTCACAGAGTTACACTTATGTTTCGTGGAGCAGTCCATTAACACTGTCTTTGAGGAATCTGAGAAGGGCTTCTTTGGATCACATTGAGGCCTACGCTGATAAAGGAAATTTCATCCGTTCAAAACGTGAAAGAAGCTTTCTGAGAAACTTCTTTCTGATCTGTGAGTTCATCTCACAGAGTTACAACCTCTGCCTCAAGAAGCAGTTTGCTAACACTCTTTTCGTGGAATCTGCAAAGTGATATTTGGGAGCCTATTGGGGCCCATGGTGATAAGGGAAATATCCTCACATAATAACTAAAGAGAAGCTTTCTGAGAAACTGCATTGCCATGTGTGAATGCAACTCACAGAGTTACACGTTTCTCTTCTGATCTGTTTGTTAGCACAGTTTTCTGGAAATCTGCAATTAGATACTTCATAGCGCAAAGAACATTACAGTGACAAAGGAATATCCACAGAAGAAAACAAGAAAGAAGCTTTCTTAGAAACTTCTTGGTGATGTGTGAATTCATCTCACAGAGTTACACTTATGTTTCGTGGAGCAGTCCATTAACACTGTCTTTGAGGAATCTGAGAAGGGCTTCTTTGGATCACATTGAGGCCTACGCTGATAAAGGAAATTTCATCCGTTCAAACGTGAAAGAAGCTTTCTGAGAAACTTCTTTCTGATCTGTGAGTTCATCTCACAGAGTTACAAACCTCTGCCTCAAGAAGCAGTTTGCTAACACTCTTTTCGTGGAATCTGCAAAGTGATATTTGGGAGCCTATTGGGGCCCATGGTGATAAGGAAATATCCTCACATAATAACTAAAGAGAAGCTTTCTGAGAAACTGCATTGCCATGTGAATGCAACTCACAGAGTTACACGTTTCTCTTCTGATCTTTGTTAGCACAGTTTTCTGGAAATCTGCAATTAGATACTTCATAGCGCAATGAACATTACAGTGACAAAGGAAATATCCACAGATGAAAACAAGAAAGAAGCTTTCTTAGAAACTTCTTGGTGATGTGTGAATTCATCTCACAGAGTTACACTTATGTTTCGTGGAGCAGTCCATTAACACTGTCTTTGAGGAATCTGAGAAGGGCTTCTTTGGATCACATTGAGGCCTACGCTGATAAAGGAAATTTCATCCGTTCAAAACGTGAAAGAAGCTTCTGAGAAACTTCTTTCTGATCTGTGAGTTCATCTCACAGAGTTACAACCTCTGCCTCAAGAAGCAGTTTGCTAACACTCTTTCGTGGAATCTGCAAAGTGATATTTGGGAGCCTATTGGGGCCCATGGTGATAAGGAAATATCCTCACATAATAACTAAAGAGAAGCTTTCTGAGAAACTGCATTGCCATGTGTGAATGCAACTCACAGAGTTACACGTTTCTCTTCTGTGATCTGTTTGTTAGCACAGTTTTCTGGAAATCTGCAATTAGATACTTCATAGCGCAATGAACATTACAGTGACAAAGGAAATATCCACAGATGAAAACAAGAAAGAAGCTTTCTTAGAAACTTCTTGGTGATGTGTGAATTCATCTCACAGAGTTACACTTATGTTTCGTGGAGCAGTCCATTAACACTGTCTTTGAGGAATCTGAGAAGGGCTTCTTTGGATCACATTGAGGCCTACGCTGATAAAGGAAATTTCATCCGTTCAAAACGTGAAAGAAGCTTTCTGAGAAACCTCTTTCTGATCTGTGAGTTCATCTCACAGAGTTACAACCTCTGCCTCAAGAAGCAGTTTGCTAACACTCTTTTCGTGGAATCTGCAAAGTGATATTTGGGAGCCTATTGGGGCCCATGGTGATAAAGGAAATATCCTCACATAATAACTAAGAGAAGCTTTCTGAGAAACTGCATTGCCATGTGTGAATGCAACTCACAGAGTTACACGTTTCTCTTCAGTGATCAGTTTGTTAGCACAGTTTTCTGGAAATCTGCAATTAGATTCATATAGCGCAATGAACATTACAGTGAAAGGATATCCACAGATGAAAACAAGAAAGCTTTCTTAGAAACTTCTTGGTGATGTGTGAATTCATCTCACAGAGTTACACTTATGTTCGTGGAGCAGTCCATTAACACTCTTTGAGGAATCTGAGAAGGGCTTCTTTGGATCACATTGAGGCCTACGCTGATAAAGGAAATTTCATCATCCGTTCAAAACGTGAAAGAAGCTTTCTGAGAAACTTCTTTCTGATCTGTGAGTTCATCTCACAGAGTTACAACCTCTGCCTCAAGAAGCAGTTTGCTAACACTCTTTTCGTGGAATCTGCAAGTGATATTTGGGAGCCTATTGGGGCCCATGGTGATAAGGAAATATCCTCACATAATAACTAAAGGAAGCTTTCTGAGAAACTGCATTGCCATGTGTGAATGCAACTCACAGAGTTACACGTTTCTCTTCAGTGATCAGTTTGTTAGCACAGTTTTCTGGAAATCTGCAATTAGATACTTCATAGCGCAATGAACATTACAGTGACAAAGGAATATCCACAGATGAAAACAGAAGAAGCTTTCTTAGAAACTTCTTGGTGATGTGTGAATTCATCTCACAGAGTTACACTTATGTTTCGTGGAGCAGTCCATTAACACTGTCTTTGAGGAATCTGAGAAGGGCTTCTTTGGATCACATTGAGGCCTACGCTGATAAAGGAAATTTCATCCGTTCAAAACGTGAAAGAAGCTTTCTGAGAAACTTCTTTCTGATCTGTGAGTTCATCTCACAGAGTTACAACCTCTGCCTCAAGAAGCAGTTTGCTAACACTCTTTTCGTGGAATCTGCAAATGATATTTGGGAGCCTATTGGGGCCCATGGTGATAAAGGAAATATCCTCACATAATAACTAAAGAGAAGCTTTCTGAGAAACTGCATTGCCATGTGTGAATGCAACTCACAGAGTTACACGTTTCTCTTCTGTGATCTTTGTTAGCACAGTTTTCTCTGGAAATCTGCAATTATACTTCATAGCGCAATGAACA
>NW_022143097.1:0-52203 GCF_007565055.1 Rhinopithecus roxellana | reverse complement strand
TTCTCAGAAAGCTTCTCTTAGTTATTAGTGAGGATATTCTTTATCACCATGGGCCAATAGGCTCCCAAATATCACTTTGCAGATTCCACCAAAAGTGTTAGCAAACTGCTTCTTAAGGCAGAGGTTGTAACTCTGTGAGATGAACTCACAGATCAGAAAGAAGTTTCTCAGAAAGCTTCTTTCACGTTTTGAACGGATGAAATTTCCTTTATCAGCGTAGGCCTCAATGTGATCCAAAGAAGCCCTTCTCAGTTTCCCCAAAGACAGTGTTAATGGACTGCTCCACGAAACATAAAACTACTGTAACTCGGAGAATTCACACACATCACCAAGAAGTTTCTAAGAAAGCTTCTTTCTAGTTTTCATCTGTGGAAATTTCCTTTGTCACTGTAATGTTCATTGCGCTATGAAGTATCTAAAGCGAAAACTAACCATAACAAACTACACTGAACTGAGAAACGTGTAACTCTGGAGTTGCATTCACACATGGCAATGCAGTTTCTCAGAAGCTTCTCTTTAGTTATTATGTGAGGATATTCCTTTATCACCATGGCCCAATAGGCTCCCAAATATCACTTTGCAGATTCCACAAAAGTGTTAGCAAACTGCTTCTTAAGGCAGAGGTTGTAACTCTGTGAGATGAACTCACAGATCAGAAAGAAGTTTCCAGAAAGCTTCTTTCACGTTTTGAACGGATGAAATTTCCTTTATCAGCGTAGGCCTCAATGTGATCCAAAGAAGCCCTTCTCAGATTCCCCAAAGACAGTGTTAATGGACTGCTCCACGAAACATAAGTGTAACTCTGTGAGATGAATTCACACATCACCAAGAAGTTTCTAAGAAAGCTTCTTTCTAGTTTTCATCTGTGGAAAATTTCCCTTTGTCACTGTAATGTTCATTGCGCTAGTGAAGTATCTAATTGCAGATTTCCAAGAAACTGTGCTAACAAACTGATCACTGAAGAGAAACGTGTAACTCTGTGAGTTGCATTCACACATGGCACTGCAGTTTCTCAGAAAAGCTTCTCCTTAGTTATTTATGTGAGGATAATTCCTTTATCACATTGGCCTCAATAGGCTCCCAAATATCACTTTGCAGATTCCACCAAAAGTGTTAGCAAACTGCTTCTTAAGGCAGAGGTTGTAACTCTGTGAGATGAAACTCACAGATCAGAAAGAAGTTTCTCAGAAAGCTTCTTTCACTTTTGACGGATGAAAATTATCCTTTATCAGCTAGGCCTCAATGTGATCCAAAGAAGCCCTTCTCAGATTCCCCCAAAGACCAGTGTTAATGGACTGCTCCACGATACATAAGTGTAACTCTGTGAGATGAATTCACACATCACCAAGAAGTTTCTAGAAAGCTTCTTTCTAGTTTTCATCTGTGGAAATTTCCTTGTCACTGTAATGTTTCATTTGCGCTGTGAAGTATCTAATTGCAGATTTCCAGAAAACTGTGTCTAACAACTGATCACTGAAGAGAAACGTGTAACTCTGTGAGTTGCATTCACACATGGCAATGCAGTTCTCAGAAAGCTTCTCTTTAGTATTATGTGAGGATAATTCCTTTATCACCATGGGCCTCAATAGGCTCCCAAATATCACTTTGCAGATTCCACCGAAAAAAGTGTTAGCAAACTGCTTCTTAAGGCAGAGGTTGTACTCTGTGAGATGAACTCACAGATCAGAAAGAAGTTCTTCTCAGAAAGCTTCTTTCACGTTTTGAACGGATGAAATTTCCTTTATCAGCGTAGGCCTCAATGTGATCCAAAGAAGCCCTTCTCAGTTTCCCCAAAGACAGTGTTAATGGACTGCTCCACGAAACATAAGTGTAACTCTGTGAGATGAATTCACACATCACCAAGAAGTTTCTAAGAAAGCTTCTTTCTAGTTTTCATCTGTGGAAATTTCCTTTGTCACTGTAATGTTCATTGCGCTATGAAGTATCTAATTGCAGATTTCCAGAAAACTGTGCTAACAAACTGATCACTGAAGAGAAACGGTAACTCTGTGAGTTGCATTCACACATGGCAATGCAGTTTCTCAGAAAGCTTCTCTTAGTTATTATGTGAGGATAATTTGCCTTTATCACCATGGGCCCAATAGGCTCCCAAATATCACTTTGCAGATTCCACCAAAAAGTGTTAGCAAACTGCTTCTTAAGGCAGAGGTTGTAACTCTGTGAGATGAACTCACAGATCAGAAAGAAGTTTCTCAGAAAGCTTCTTTCACGTTTTGAACGGATGAAATTTCCTTTATCAGCGTAGGCCTCAATGTGATCCAAAGAAGCCCTTCTCAGATTTCCCCAAAGACAGTGTTAATGGACTGCTCCACGAAACATAAGTGTAACTCTGTGAGATGAATTCACACATCACCAAGAAGTTTCTAAGAAAGCTTCTTTCTAGTTTTCATCTGTGGAAATTCCTTTGTCACTGTAATGTTCATTGCGCTATGAAGTATCTAATTGCAGATTTCCAGAAAACTGTGCTAACAAACTGATCACTGAAGAGAAACGTGTAACTCTGTGAGTTGCATTCACACATGGCAATGCAGTTTCTCAGAAAGCTTCTCTTTAGTTATTATGTTGAGGATATTCCTTTATCACCATCCCCAATAGGCTCCAATATCACTTTGCAGATTCCACCAAAAGTGTTAGCAAACTGCTTCTTAGGCAGAGGTTGTAACTCTGTGAGATGAACTCACAGATCAGAAAGAAGTTTCTCAGAAAGCTTCTTTCACGTTTTGAACGGATGAAGTTTCCATTGGCCCCATTGTTTTCAAAGGGATCGGGAATATCTGTTCTCAGATTCCACACAAATAGGGCTAGGCCACGGCCCCACGAAATACAGCTGCAACTTAGTGAGTTGAATTCACACATCACAAAGCGGTTTCTCAGAAAGCTTCCCACTTTAGTAAGACGAGGTTATTTGTGGTCTTGGAGCGCCACCGTGTGTCCTATTGCAGATTCTGCGAAAACTCTGCTAGCAAGTTTCTCAGTGGAAACAATGATGGACATCTGTGGGCTGAATTCACCCACAACAAAGAAGTTTCTGAGAAGGCTTCTCTGCAGGTTTCTCTGAGGATAGTTCCTTATTCAGCATGCGATTCAACGATATCCACGACATCACATCTGAGATTCCTCAAAATGAGTGCTAGGAAACTCCCCCGAGCAGGGTGATAGAACACTGTTAAATGAATAACATATCACAAAGCAGTTCGCAGAAAGCCTGGTTCCGCTTCTCTCTGGAGTATATTAGTTCTCCTTCTATTCTTCAAAGCTATCTGAAATATCACTTCTCGGAATCACGGAAACCAGTCCCAAAGAACGGCCCCCAAAAACCACTGGCGTAACTCTGTGGAGTTGCATTCACACATGGCAATGCAGTTCTCAGAAGAAAGCTCCTCCCTTAGTTATTATGTGAGGATAATCCCTTTATTCACCATGGGCCTCAATAGGCTCCCAAATATTCACTTTGCAGATTCCATCCACACACCAAAAGTGTTAGCAAACTGCTTCTTAAGGCAGAGGTTGTAACTCTGTGAGATGAACTCACAGATCAGAAAGAAGTTTCTGAGAAAGCTTCTTTCAACACGTTTGAACGGATGAATTTCCTTTATCAGCGTAGGCCTCAATGTGATCCAAAGAAGCCCTTCTCAGTTTCCCGAACGACAGTGTTAATGGACTGCTCCACGAAACATAAGTGTAACTCTGTGAGATGAATTCACACATCACCAAGAAGTTTCTAAGAAAGCTTCTTTCTAGTTTTCATCTGTGGAAATTTCCTTTGTCACTGTATGTTCATTGCGCTAGTGAAGTATCTAATTGCAGATTTCCAGAAAACTGTGCTAACAAACTGATCACTGAAGAGAAACGTGTAACTTCTGTGAGTTGCATTCACACATGGCAATGCAGTTTCTCAGAAAGCTTCTCCTTAGTTATTATGTGAGGATAATTCCTTTATCACCATGGGGCCTCAATAGGCTCCCAAATATCACTTTGCAGATTCCACCAAAAAAGTGTTAGCAAACTGCTTCTTAAGGCAGAGGTTGTAACTCTGTGAGATGAACTCACAGATCAGAAAGAAGTTTCTCAGAAAGCTTCTTTCACGTTTGAACGGATGAAATTTCCTTTATCAGCGTAGGCCTCAATGTGATCCAAAGAAGCCCTTCTCAGTTTCCCCAAAGACAGTGTTAATGGACTGCTCCACGAAACATTAGTGTAACTCTGTGAGATGAATTCACACATCACCAAGAAGTTTCTAAGAAAGCTTCTTTCTAGTTTTCATCTGTGGATATTTCCTTTGTCACTGTAATGTTCATTGCGCTATGAAGTATCTAATTGCAGATTCCAGAAAACTGTGGTAACAAACTGATCACTTTAGAGAAACGTGTAACTCTGTGAGTTGCATTCACACATGGCAATGCAGTTTCTCAGAAAGCTTCTCCTTAGTTATTATGTGAGGATATTGCCTTTATCACCATGGGCCTCCAATAGGCTCCCAATTATCACTTTGCAGATTCCACCGAAAAGAGTGTTAGCAAACTGCTTCCTGAGGCAGAGGTTGTAACTCTGTGAGATGAACTCACAGATCAGAAAGAAGTTTCTCAGAAAGCTTTCTTTCACGTTTTGAACGATGAAATTCCTTTATCAGCGTAGGCCTCAATGTGATCCAAAGAAGCCCTTCTCAGATTCCCCAAAGACAGTGTTAATGGACTGCTCCACGAAACATAAGTGTAACTCTGTGAGATGAATTCACACATCACCAAGAAGTTTCTAAGAAAGCTTCTTTCTAGTTTTCATCTGTGGATATTTCCTTTGTCACTGTAATGTTCATTGCGCTAGGAAGTATCTAATTGCAGATTTCCAGAAAACTGTGCTAACAAACTGATCACTGAAGAGAAACCTGTAACTCTCTGAGTTGCATTCACACAGGGCAATGCAGTTTCTCACAGCTTCTCTTTAGTTATTATGTGAGGATAATTCCTTTATCACCATGGGCCTCAATAGGCTCCCAAATATCACTTTGCAGATTCCACCAAAAAAGTGTTAGCAAACTGCTTCTTAAGGCAGAGGTTGTAACTCTGTGAGATGAACTCACAGATCAGAAAGAAGTTTCTCAGAAAGCTTCTTTCACGTTTTGAACGGATGAAATTTCCTTTATCAGCGTAGGCCTCAATGTGATCCAAAGAAGCCCTTCTCAGTTTCCCCAAAGACAGTGTTAATGGACTGCTCCACGAAACATAAGTGTAACTCTGTGAGATGAATTCACACATCACCAAGAAGTTTCTAAGAAAGCTTCTTTCTAGTTTTCATCTGTGGAAATTTCCTTTGTCACTGTAATGTTCATTGCGCTATGAAGTATCTAATTGCAGATTCCAGAAAACTGTGCTAACAAACTGATCACTGAAGAGAAACGTGTAACTCTGTGAGTTGCATTCACACATGGCAATGCAGTTTCTCAGAAAGCTTCTCTTTAGTTATTATGTGAGGATAATTCCTTTATCACCATGGGCCCTCAAAAGGCTCCCAAATATCACTTTGCAGATTCCACGAAAAGAGTGTTAGCAAACTGCTTCTTAAGGCAGAGGTTGTAACTCTGTGAGATGAACTCACAGATCAGAAAGAAGTTTCTCAGAAAGCTTCTTTCACGTTTTGAACGGATGAAATTTCCTTTATCAGCGTAGGCCTCAATGTGATCCAAAGAAGCCCTTCTCAGTTTCCCCAAAGACAGTGTTAATGGACTGCTCCACGAAACATAAGTGTAACTCTGTGAGATGAATTCACACATCACCAAGAAGTTTCTAAGAAAGCTTCTTTCTAGTTTTCATCTGTGGAAATTTCCTTTGTCACTGTATGTTCATTGCGCTTGTGAAGTATCTAATTGCAGATTTCCAGAAAACTGTGCTAACAAACTGATCACTGAAGAGAAACGTGTAACTCTGTGAGTTGCATTCACACATGGCAATGCAGTTTCTCAGAAAGCTTCTCTTTAGTTATTATGTGAGGATAATTCCTTTATCTCCATGGGCCTCAATAGGCTCCCAAATATCACTTTGCAGATTCCACCAAAAAAGTGTTAGCAAACTGCTTCTTAAGGCAGAGGTTGTAACTCTGTGAGATGAACTCACAGATCAGAAAGAAGTTTCTCAGAAAGCTTCTTTCACGTTTCGAACGGATGAAATTTCCTTTAGTAGCGTAGGCCTCAATGTGATCCAAAGAAGCCCTTCTCAGTTTCCCCAAAGACAGTGTTAATGGACTGCTCCACGAAACATAAGTGTAACTCTGTGAGATGAATTCACACATCACCAAGAAGTTTCTAAGAAAGCTTCTTTCTAGTTTTCATCTGTGGATATTTCCTTTGTCACTGTAATGTTCATTGCGCTATGAAGTATCTAATTGCAGATTCCAGAAAACTGTGCTAACAAACTGATCACTGAAGAGAAACGTGTAACTCTGTGAGTTGCATTCACACATGGCAAGGCAGTTTCTCAGAAAGCTTCTCTTTAGTTATTATGTGAGGATATTTGCTTTATCACCATGGGCCCCAATAGGCTCCCAATATCACTTTGCAGATTCCACGAAAAGAGTGTTAGCAAACTGCTTCTTAGGCAGAGGTTGTAACTCTGTGAGATGAACTCACAGATCAGAAAGAAGTTTCTCAGAAAGCTTCTTTCACGTTTTGAACGGATGAAATTTCCTTTATCAGCGTAGGCCTCAATGTGATCCAAAGAAGCCCTTCTCAGATTCCCCAAAGACAGTGTTAATGGACTGCTCCACGAAACATAAGTGTAACTCTGTGAGATGAATTCACACATCACCAAGAAGTTTCTAAGAAAGCTTCTTCTAGTTTTCATCTGTGGATATTTCCTTTGTCACTGTAATGTTCATTGCGCTAGTGAAGTATCTAATTGCAGATTTCCAGAAAACTGTGCTAACAAACTGATCACTGAAGAGAAACGTGTAACTCTGTGAGTTGCATTCACACATGGCAATGCAGTTTCTCAACAGCTTCTCCTTAGTTATTATGTGAGGATAATTCCTTTATCACCATGGGCCTCAATAGGCTCCCAAATATCACTTTGCAGATTCCACCAAAAAAGTGTTAGCAAACTGCTTCTTAAGGCAGAGGTTGTAACTCTGTGAGATGAACTCACAGATCAGAAAGAAGTTTCTCAGAAAAGCTTCTTTCACGTTTTGAACGGATGAAATTTCCTTTATCAGCGTAGGCCTCAATGTGATCCAAAGAAGCCCTTCTCAGTTTCCCCAAAGACAGTGTTAATGGACTGCTCCACGAAACATAAGTGTAACTCTGTGAGATGAATTCACACATCACCAAGAAGTTTCTAAGAAAGCTTCTTTCTAGTTTTCATCTGTGGAATTTCCTTTGTCACTGTAATGTTCATTGCGCTATGAAGTATCTAATTGCAGATTTCCAGAAAACTGTGCTAACAAACTGATCACTGAAGAGAAACGTGTAACTCTGTGAGTTGCATTCACACATGGCAATGCAGTTTCTCAGAAAGCTTCTCTTAGTTATTATGTGAGGATAATTCCTTTATCACCATGGGCCCTCAATAGGCTCAGAAATATCACTTTGCAGATTCCACCAAAAAGTGTTAGCAAACTGCTTCTTAAGGCAGAGGTTGTAACTCTGTGAGATGAACTCACAGATCAGAAAGAAGTTTCTCAGAAAGCTTCTTTCACGTTTTGAACGGATGAAATTTCCTTTATCAGCGTAGGCCTCAATGTGATCCAAAGAAGCCCTTCTCAGTTTCCCCAAAGACAGTGTTCATGGACTGCTCCACGAAACATAAGTGTAACTCTGTGAGATGAATTCACACATCACCAAGAAGTTTCTAAGAAAGCTTCTTTCTAGTTTTCATCTGTGGAAATTTCCTTTGTCACTGTAATGTTCATTGCGCTATGAAGTATCTAATTGCAGATTTCCAGAAAACTGTGCTAACAAACTGATCACTGAAGAGAAACGTGTAACTCTGTGAGTTGCATTCACACATGGCAATGCAGTTTCTCAGAAACCTTCTCTTTAGTTATTATGTGAGGATAATTCCTTTATCACCATGGGCCTCAATAGGCTCCCAAATATCACTATGCAGATTCCACCAAAAAAGTGTTAGCAAACTGCTTCTTAAGGCAGAGGTTGTAACTCTGTGAGATGAACTCACAGATCAGAAAGAAGTTTCTCAGAAAGCTTCTTTGACGTTTTGAACGGATGAAATTTCCTTTATCAGCGTAGGCCTCAATGTGATCCAAAGAAGCCCTTCTCAGTTTCCCCAAAGACAGTGTTAATGGACTGCTCCACGAAACATAAGTGTAACTCTGTGAGATGAATTCACACATCACCAAGAAGTTTCTAAGAAAGCTTCTTTCTAGTTTTCATCTGTGGAAATTTCCTTTGTCACTGTAATGTTCATTGCGCTATGAAGTATCTAATTGCAGATTTCCAGAAAACTGTGCTAACAAACTGATCACTGAAGAGAAACGTGTAACTCTGTGAGTTGCATTCACACATGGCAATGCAGTTTCTCAGAAAGCTTCTCCTTAGTTATTATGTGAGGATAATTCCTTTATCACCATTGGCCTCAATAGGCTCCCAAATATCACTTTGCAGATTCCACCAAAAAGGTGTTAGGAAACTGCTTCTTAAGGCAGAGGTTGTAACTCTGTGAGATGAACTCACAGATCAGAAAGAAGTTTCTCAGAAAGCTTCTTTCACGTTTTGAACGGATGAAATATCCTTTATCAGCGTAGGCCTCAATGTGATCCAAAGAAGCCCTTCTCAGTTTCCCCAAAGACAGTGTTAATGGACTGCTCCACGAAACATAAGTGTAACTCTGTGAGATGAATTCACACATCACCAAGAAGTTTCTAAGAAAGCTTCTTTCTAGTTTTCATCTGTGGAAATTTCCTTTGTCACTGTAATGTTCATTGCGCTATGAAGTATCTAATTGCAGATTTCCAGAAAACTGTGCTAACAAACTGATCACTGAAGAGAAACGTGTAACTCTGTGAGTTGCATTCACACATGGCAATGCAGTTTCTCAGAAAGCTTCTCCTTAGTTATTATGTGAGGATAATTCCTTTATCACCATGGGCCTCAATAGGCTCCCAAATATCACTTTGCAGATTCCACCAAAAAAGTGTTAGCAAACTGCTTCTTAAGGCAGAGGTTGTAACTCTGTGAGATGAACTCACAGATCAGAAAGAAGTTTCTCAGAAAGCTTCTTTCACGTTTTGAACGGATGAAATTTCCTTTATCAGCGTAGGCCTCAATGTGATCCAAAGAAGCCCTTCTCAGATTCCCCAAAGACAGTGTTAATGGACTGCTCCACGAAACGTAAGTGTAACTCTGTGAGATGAATTCACACATCACCAAGAAGTTTCTAAGAAAGCTTCTTTCTAGTTTTCATCTGTGGAAATTTACTTTGTCACTGTAATGTTCATTGCGCTGTGAAGTATCTAATTGCAGATTTCCAGAAAACTGTGCTAACAAACTGATCACTGAAGAGAAACGTATAACTCTGTGAGTTGCATTCACACATGGCAATGCAGTTTCTCAGAAAGCTTCTCTTTAGTTATTATGGGAGGATAATTCCTTTATCACCATGGCCCACAATAGGCTCCCAAATATCATTTTGCAGATTACACGAACAGAGTGTTAGCCATCTGCTTCTTTGGGCAGAGGTGGTAACTCTGTGAGATGAACTCACAGATCAGAAAGAAGTTTCTCAGAAAGCTTCTTTCTCATTTTATTGGAAGATGTTTCCATTGGCCCCATTGTTTTCAAAGGGATCGGGAATATCTGTTCTCAGATTCCACACAAATAGGGCTAGGCCACGGCCCCACGAAATACAGCTGCAACTTAGTGAGTTGAATTCACACATCACAAAGCGGTTTCTCAGAAAGCTTCCCACTTTAGTAAGACGAGGTTATTTGTGGTCTTGGAGCGCCACCGTGTGTCCTATTGCAGATTCTGCGAAAACTCTGCTAGCAAGTTTCTCAGTGGAAACAATGATGGACATCTGTGGGCTGAATTCACCCACAACAAGAAGTTTCTGAGAAGGCTTCTCTGCAGGTTTCTCTGAGGATAGTTCCTTATTCAGCATGCGATTCAACGATATCCAAGACATCACATCTGAGATTCCTCAAAATGAGTGCTAGGAAACTCCCCCGAGAAAGGGTGATAGAACACTGTGAAATGAATTCACATATCACAAAGCAGTTTCGCAGAAAGCTTGGTTCCGCTTTCTCTTGGAGTATATTAGTTTTCTCCTTCTATTCTTCAAAGCTATCTGAAATATCACTTCTCGGAATCCACGGAAACAGTCCTAAGAAACGGCCCCAAAAAACACTGGCGTAACTCTGTGAGTTGCATTCACACATGGCAATGCAGTTTCTCACAAAGCTTCTCTTTAGTTATTATGTGAGGATAATTCCTTTATCACCATGGGCCCCAATAGGCTTCCAAATATCACTTTGCAGATTCCAAGAAAAGAGTGTTAGCAAACTGCTTCTTGAGGCAGAGGTTGTAACTCTGTGAGATGAACTCACAGATCAGAAAGAAGTTTCTCAGAAAGCTTCTTTCACGTTTTGAACGGATGAAATTTCCTTTATCAGCGTAGGCCTCAATGTGATCCAAAGAAGCCCTTCTCAGTTTCCCCAAAGACAGTGTTAATGGACTGCTCCACGAAACATAAGTGTAACTCTGTGAGATGAATTCACACATCACCAAGAAGTTTCTAAGAAAGCTTCTTTCTAGTTTTCATCTGTGGAAATTTCCTTTGTCACTGTAATGTTCATTGCGCTGTGAAGTATCTAATTGCAGATTTCCAGAAAACTGTGCTAACAAACTGATCACTGAAGAGAAACGTGTAACTCTGTGAGTTGCATTCACACATGGCAATGCAGTTTCTCAGAAAGCTTCTCTTAGTTATTATGTGAGGATAATTCCTTTATCACCATGGGCCTCAATAGGCTCCCAAATATCACTTTGCAGATTCCACCAAAAAAGTGTTAGCAAACTGCTTCTTAAGGCAGAGGTTGTAACTCTGTGAGATGAACTCACAGATCAGAAAGAAGTTTCTCAGAAAGCTTCTTTCACGTTTTGAACGGATGAAATTTCCTTTATCAGCGTAGGCCTCAATGTGATCCAAAGAAGCCCTTCTCAGTTTCCCCAAAGACAGTGTTAATGGACTGCTCCACGAAACATAAGTGTAACTCTGTGAGATGAATTCACACATCACCAAGAAGTTTCTAAGAAAGCTTCTTTCTAGTTTTCATCTGTGGAAATTTCCTTTGTCACTGTAATGTTCATTGCGCTGTGAAGTATCTAATTGCAGATTTCCAGAAAACTGTGCTAACAAACTGATCACTGAAGAGAAACGTGTAACTCTGTGAGTTGCATTCACACATGGCAATGCAGTTTCTCAGAAAGCTTCTCTTTAGTTATTATGTGAGGATATTTGCTTTATCACCATGGGCCCCAATAGGCTCCCAATTATCACTTTGCAGATTCCACGAAAAGCGTGTTAGCAAACTGCTTCTTGAGGCAGAGGTTGTAACTCTGTGAGATGAACTCACAGATCAGAAAGAAGTTTCTCAGAAAGCTTCTTTCACGTTTTGAACGGATGAAATTTCCTTTATCAGCGTAGGCCTCAATGTGATCCAAAGAAGCCCTTCTCAGATTCCCCAAAGACAGTGTTAATGGACTGCTCCACGAAACATAAGTGTAACTCTGTGAGATGAATTCACACATCACCAAGAAGTTTCTAAGAAAGCTTCTTTCTAGTTTTCATCTGTGGATATTTCCTTTGTCACTGTAATGTTCATTGCGCTAGGAAGTATCTAATTGCAGATTTCCAGAAAACTGTGCTAACAAACTGATCACTGAAGAGAAACGTGTAACTCTGTGAGTTGCATTCACACATGGCAATGCAGTTTCTCAGAAAGCTTCTCTTTAGTTATTATGTGAGGATATTTGCTTTATCACCATGGGCCCCAATAGGCTCCCAATTATCACTTTGCAGATTCCACGAAAAAGCGTGTTAGCAAACTGCTTCTTGAGGCAGAGGTTGTAACTCTGTGAGATGAACTCACAGATCAGAAAGAAGTTTCTCAGAAAGCTTCTTTCACGTTTTGAACGGATGAAATTTCCTTTATCAGCGTAGGCCTCAATGTGATCCAAAGAAGCCCTTCTCAGATTCCCCAAAGACAGTGTTAATGGACTGCTCCACGAAACATAAGTGTAACTCTGTGAGATGAATTCACACATCACCAAGAAGTTTCTAAGAAAGCTTCTTTCTAGTTTTCATCTGTGGATATTTCCTTTGTCACTGTAATGTTCATTGCGCTATGAAGTATCTAATTGCAGATTTCCAGAAAACTGTGCTAACAAACTGATCACTGAAGAGAAACGTGTAACTCTGTGAGTTGCATTCACACATGGCAATGCAGTTTCTCAGAAAGCTTCTCCTTAGTTATTATGTGAGGATAATTCCTTTATCACCATGGGCCTCAATAGGCTCCCAAATATCACTTTGCAGATTCCACCAAAAAAGTGTTAGCAAACTGCTTCTTAAGGCAGAGGTTGTAACTCTGTGAGATGAACTCACAGATCAGAAAGAAGTTTCTCAGAAAGCTTCTTTCACGTTTTGAACGGATGAAATTTCCTTTATCAGCGTAGGCCTCAATGTGATCCAAAGAAGCCCTTCTCAGATTCCCCAAAGACAGTGTTAATGGACTGCTCCACGAAACATAAGTGTAACTCTGTGAGATGAATTCACACATCACCAAGAAGTTTCTAAGAAAGCTTCTTTCTAGTTTTCATCTGTGGAAATTTCCTTTGTCACTGTAATGTTCATTGCGCTGTGAAGTATCTAATTGCAGATTTCCAGAAAACTGTGCTAACAAACTGATCACTGAAGAGAAACGTATAACTCTGTGAGTTGCATTCACACATGGCAATGCAGTTTCTCAGAAAGCTTCTCTTTAGTTATTATGTGAGGATAATTCCTTTATCACCATGGGCCCCAATAGGCTCCCAAATATCATTTTGCAGATTACACGAACAGAGTGTTAGCCATCTGCTTCTTTGGGCAGAGGTGGTAACTCTGTGAGATGAACTCACAGATCAGAAAGAAATTTCTCAGAAAGCTTCTTTCTCATTTTTATTGGAAGATGTTTCCATTGGCCCCATTGTTTTCAAAGGGATCGGGAATATCTGTTCTCAGATTCCACGCAAATAGGGCTAGGCCACCGCCCCACGAAATACAGCTGCAACTTAGTGAGTTGAATTCACACATCACAAAGCGGTTTCTCAGAAAGCTTCCCACTTTAGTAAGACGAGGTTATTTGTGGTCTTGGAGCGCCACCGTGTGTCCTATTGCAGATTCTGCGAAAACTCTGCTAGCAAGTTTCTCAGTGGAAACAATGATGGACATCTGTGGGCTGAATTCACCCACAACAAAGAAGTTTCTGAGAAGGCTTCTCTGCAGGTTTCTCTGAGGATAGTTCCTTATTCAGCATGCGATTCAACGATATCCAAGACATCACATCTGAGATTCCTCAAAATGAGTGCTAGGAAACTGCCCCGAGAAAGGGTGATAGAACACTGTGAAATGAATTCACATATCACAAAGCAGTTTCGCAGAAAGCTTGGTTCCGCTTTCTCTTGGAGTATATTAGTTTTCTCCTTCTATTCTTCAAAGCTATCTGAAATATCACTTCTCGGAATCCACGGAAACAGTCCAAAGAAACGGCCCCAAAAAACACTGGCGTAACTCTGCGAGTTGCATTCACACATGGCAATGCAGTTTCTCACAAAGCTTCTCTTTAGTTATTATGTGAGGATATTTGCTTTATCACCATGGGCCCCAATAGGCTCCCAATTATCACTTTGCAGATTCCACGAAAAGCGTGTTAGCAAACTGCTTCTTGAGGCAGAGGTTGTAACTCTGTGAGATGAACTCACAGATCAGAAAGAAGTTTCTCAGAAAGCTTCTTTCACCTTTTGAACGGATGAAATTTCCTTTATCAGCGTAGGCCTCAATGTGATCCAAAGAAGCCCTTCTCAGATTCCCCAAAGACAGTGTTAATGGACTGCTCCACGAAACATAAGTGTAACTCTGTGAGATGAATTCACACATCACCAAGAAGTTTCTAAGAAAGCTTCTTTCTAGTTTTCATCTGTGGAAATTTCCTTTGTCACTGTAATGTTCATTGCGCTAGTGAAGTATCTAATTGCAGATTTCCAGAAAACTGTGCTAACAAACTGATCACTGAAGAGAAACGTGTAACTCTGTGAGTTGCATTCACACATGGCAATGCAGTTTCTCAGAAAGCTTCTCTTTAGTTATTATGTGAGGATAATTCCTTTATCACCATGGGCCTCAATAGGCTCCCAAATATCACTTTGCAGATTCCACCAAAAAAGTGTTAGCAAACTGCTTCTTAAGGCAGAGGTTGTAACTCTGTGAGATGAACTCACAGATCAGAAAGAAGTTTCTCAGAAAGCTTCTTTCACGTTTTGAACGGATGAAATTTCCTTTATCAGCGTAGGCCTCAATGTGATCCAAAGAAGCCCTTCTCAGTTTCCCCAAAGACAGTGTTAATGGACTGCTCCACGAAACATAAGTGTAACTCTGTGAGATGAATTCACACATCACCAAGAAGTTTCTAAGAAAGCTTCTTTCTAGTTTTCATCT
This sequence comes from Rhinopithecus roxellana, assembly GCF_007565055.1. Classification (NCBI taxonomy): domain Eukaryota; kingdom Metazoa; phylum Chordata; class Mammalia; order Primates; family Cercopithecidae; genus Rhinopithecus; species Rhinopithecus roxellana. The sequence goes on along the minus strand of NW_022143097.1, from coordinate 37,483 downwards.
GTGGAAATTTCCTTTGTCACTGTAATGTTCATTGCGCTATGAAGTATCTAATTGCAGATTTCCAGAAAACTGTGCTAACAAACTGATCACTGAAGAGAAACGTGTAACTCTGTGAGTTGCATTCACACATGGCAATGCAGTTTCTCAGAAAGCTTCTCTTTAGTTATTATGTGAGGATAATTGCCTTTATCACCATGGGCCCCAATAGGCTCCCAATATCACTTTGCAGATTCCACCAAAAAGCGTGTTAGCAAACTGCTTCTTAAGGCAGAGGTTGTAACTCTGTGAGATGAACTCACAGATCAGAAAGAAGTTTCTCAGAAAGCTTCTTTCACGTTTTGAACGGATGAAATTTCCTTTATCAGCGTAGGCCTCAATGTGATCCAAAGAAGCCCTTCTCAGATTCCCCAAAGACAGTGTTAATGGACTGCTCCACGAAACATAAGTGTAACTCTGTGAGATGAATTCACACATCACCAAGAAGTTTCTAAGAAAGCTTCTTTCTAGTTTTCATCTGTGGAAATTTCCTTTGTCACTGTAATGTTCATTGCGCTATGAAGTATCTAATTGCAGATTTCCAGAAAACTGTGCTAACAAACTGATCACTGAAGAGAAACGTGTAACTCTGTGAGTTGCATTCACACATGGCAATGCAGTTTCTCAGAAAGCTTCTCTTTAGTTATTATGTGAGGATAATTCCTTTATCACCATGGGCCTCAATAGGCTCCCAAATATCACTTTGCAGATTCCACCAAAAAAGTGTTAGCAAACTGCTTCTTAAGGCAGAGGTTGTAACTCTGTGAGATGAACTCACAGATCAGAAAGAAGTTTCTCAGAAAGCTTCTTTCACGTTTTGAACGGATGAAATTTCCTTTATCAGCGTAGGCCTCAATGTGATCCAAAGAAGCCCTTCTCAGTTTCCCCAAAGACAGTGTTAATGGACTGCTCCACGAAACATAAGTGTAACTCTGTGAGATGAATTCACACATCACCAAGAAGTTTCTAAGAAAGCTTCTTTCTAGTTTTCATCTGTGGAAATTTCCTTTGTCACTGTAATGTTCATTGCGCTATGAAGTATCTAATTGCAGATTTCCAGAAAACTGTGCTAACAAACTGATCACTGAAGAGAAACGTGTAACTCTGTGAGTTGCATTCACACATGGCAATGCAGTTTCTCAGAAAGCTTCTCTTTAGTTATTATGTGAGGATATTTGCCTTTATCACCATGGGCCTCAATAGGCTCCCAATATCACTTTGCAGATTCCACCAAAAAAGTGTTAGCAAACTGCTTCTTAAGGCAGAGGTTGTAACTCTGTGAGATGAACTCACAGATCAGAAAGAAGTTTCTCAGAAAGCTTCTTTCACGTTTTGAACGGATGAAATTTCCTTTATCAGCGTAGGCCTCAATGTGATCCAAAGAAGCCCTTCTCAGTTTCCCCAAAGACAGTGTTAATGGACTGCTCCACGAAACATAAGTGTAACTCTGTGAGATGAATTCACACATCACCAAGAAGTTTCTAAGAAAGCTTCTTTCTAGTTTTCATCTGTGGAAATTTCCTTTGTCACTGTAATGTTCATTGCGCTATGAAGTATCTAATTGCAGATTTCCAGAAAACTGTGCTAACAAACTGATCACTGAAGAGAAACGTGTAACTCTGTGAGTTGCATTCACACATGGCAATGCAGTTTCTCAGAAAGCTTCTCTTTAGTTATTATGTGAGGATAATTCCTTTATCACCATGGGCCTCAATAGGCTCCCAAATATCACTTTGCAGATTCCACCAAAAAAGTGTTAGCAAACTGCTTCTTAAGGCAGAGGTTGTAACTCTGTGAGATGAACTCACAGATCAGAAAGAAGTTTCTCAGAAAGCTTCTTTCACGTTTTGAACGGATGAAATTTCCTTTATCAGCGTAGGCCTCAATGTGATCCAAAGAAGCCCTTCTCAGTTTCCCCAAAGACAGTGTTAATGGACTGCTCCACGAAACATAAGTGTAACTCTGTGAGATGAATTCACACATCACCAAGAAGTTTCTAAGAAAGCTTCTTTCTAGTTTTCATCTGTGGAAATTTCCTTTGTCACTGTAATGTTCATTGCGCTATGAAGTATCTAATTGCAGATTTCCAGAAAACTGTGCTAACAAACTGATCACTGAAGAGAAACGTGTAACTCTGTGAGTTGCATTCACACATGGCAATGCAGTTTCTCAGAAAGCTTCTCTTAGTTATTATGTGAGGATAATTCCTTTATCACCATGGGCCTCAATAGGCTCCCAAATATCACTTTGCAGATTCCACCAAAAAGTGTTAGCAAACTGCTTCTTAAGGCAGAGGTTGTAACTCTGTGAGATGAACTCACAGATCAGAAAGAAGTTTCTCAGAAAGCTTCTTTCACGTTTTGAACGGATGAAATTTCCTTTATCAGCGTAGGCCTCAATGTGATCCAAAGAAGCCCTTCTCAGTTTCCCCAAAGACAGTGTTAATGGACTGCTCCACGAAACATAAGTGTAACTCTGTGAGATGAATTCACACATCACCAAGAAGTTTCTAAGAAAGCTTCTTTCTAGTTTTCATCTGTGGAAATTTCCTTTGTCACTGTAATGTTCATTGCGCTATGAAGTATCTAATTGCAGATTTCCAGAAAACTGTGCTAACAAACTGATCACTGAAGAGAAACGTGTAACTCTGTGAGTTGCATTCACACATGGCAATGCAGTTTCTCAGAAAGCTTCTCTTAGTTATTATGTGAGGATAATTCCTTTATCACCATGGGCCTCAATAGGCTCCCAAATATCACTTTGCAGATTCCACCAAAAAAGTGTTAGCAAACTGCTTCTTAAGGCAGAGGTTGTAACTCTGTGAGATGAACTCACAGATCAGAAAGAAGTTTCTCAGAAAGCTTCTTTCACGTTTTGAACGGATGAAATTTCCTTTATCAGCGTAGGCCTCAATGTGATCCAAAGAAGCCCTTCTCAGTTTCCCCAAAGACAGTGTTAATGGACTGCTCCACGAAACATAAGTGTAACTCTGTGAGATGAATTCACACATCACCAAGAAGTTTCTAAGAAAGCTTCTTTCTAGTTTTCATCTGTGGAAATTTCCTTTGTCACTGTAATGTTCATTGCGCTATGAAGTATCTAATTGCAGATTTCCAGAAAACTGTGCTAACAAACTGATCACTGAAGAGAAACGTGTAACTCTGTGAGTTGCATTCACACATGGCAATGCAGTTTCTCAGAAAGCTTCTCCTTAGTTATTATGTGAGGATAATTCCTTTATCACCATGGGCCTCAATAGGCTCCCAAATATCACTTTGCAGATTCCACCAAAAAAGTGTTAGCAAACTGCTTCTTAAGGCAGAGGTTGTAACTCTGTGAGATGAACTCACAGATCAGAAAGAAGTTTCTCAGAAAGCTTCTTTCACGTTTTGAACGGATGAAATTTCCTTTATCAGCGTAGGCCTCAATGTGATCCAAAGAAGCCCTTCTCAGTTTCCCCAAAGACAGTGTTAATGGACTGCTCCACGAAACATAAGTGTAACTCTGTGAGATGAATTCACACATCACCAAGAAGTTTCTAAGAAAGCTTCTTTCTAGTTTTCATCTGTGGAAATTTCCTTTGTCACTGTAATGTTCATTGCGCTATGAAGTATCTAATTGCAGATTTCCAGAAAACTGTGCTAACAAACTGATCACTGAAGAGAAACGTGTAACTCTGTGAGTTGCATTCACACATGGCAATGCAGTTTCTCAGAAAGCTTCTCTTAGTTATTATGTGAGGATAATTCCTTTATCACCATGGGCCTCAATAGGCTCCCAAATATCACTTTGCAGATTCCACCAAAAAGTGTTAGCAAACTGCTTCTTAAGGCAGAGGTTGTAACTCTGTGAGATGAACTCACAGATCAGAAAGAAGTTTCTCAGAAAGCTTCTTTCACGTTTTGAACGGATGAAATTTCCTTTATCAGCGTAGGCCTCAATGTGATCCAAAGAAGCCCTTCTCAGTTTCCCCAAAGACAGTGTTAATGGACTGCTCCACGAAACATAAGTGTAACTCTGTGAGATGAATTCACACATCACCAAGAAGTTTCTAAGAAAGCTTCTTTCTAGTTTTCATCTGTGGAAATTTCCTTTGTCACTGTAATGTTCATTGCGCTATGAAGTATCTAATTGCAGATTTCCAGAAAACTGTGCTAACAAACTGATCACTGAAGAGAAACGTGTAACTCTGTGAGTTGCATTCACACATGGCAATGCAGTTTCTCAGAAAGCTTCTCTTAGTTATTATGTGAGGATAATTCCTTTATCACCATGGGCCTCAATAGGCTCCCAAATATCACTTTGCAGATTCCACCAAAAAAGTGTTAGCAAACTGCTTCTTAAGGCAGAGGTTGTAACTCTGTGAGATGAACTCACAGATCAGAAAGAAGTTTCTCAGAAAGCTTCTTTCACGTTTTGAACGGATGAAATTTCCTTTATCAGCGTAGGCCTCAATGTGATCCAAAGAAGCCCTTCTCAGTTTCCCCAAAGACAGTGTTAATGGACTGCTCCACGAAACATAAGTGTAACTCTGTGAGATGAATTCACACATCACCAAGAAGTTTCTAAGAAAGCTTCTTTCTAGTTTTCATCTGTGGAAATTTCCTTTGTCACTGTAATGTTCATTGCGCTATGAAGTATCTAATTGCAGATTTCCAGAAAACTGTGCTAACAAACTGATCACTGAAGAGAAACGTGTAACTCTGTGAGTTGCATTCACACATGGCAATGCAGTTTCTCAGAAAGCTTCTCCTTAGTTATTATGTGAGGATAATTCCTTTATCACCATGGGCCTCAATAGGCTCCCAAATATCACTTTGCAGATTCCACCAAAAAAGTGTTAGCAAACTGCTTCTTAAGGCAGAGGTTGTAACTCTGTGAGATGAACTCACAGATCAGAAAGAAGTTTCTCAGAAAGCTTCTTTCACGTTTTGAACGGATGAAATTTCCTTTATCAGCGTAGGCCTCAATGTGATCCAAAGAAGCCCTTCTCAGTTTCCCCAAAGACAGTGTTAATGGACTGCTCCACGAAACATAAGTGTAACTCTGTGAGATGAATTCACACATCACCAAGAAGTTTCTAAGAAAGCTTCTTTCTAGTTTTCATCTGTGGAAATTTCCTTTGTCACTGTAATGTTCATTGCGCTATGAAGTATCTAATTGCAGATTTCCAGAAAACTGTGCTAACAAACTGATCACTGAAGAGAAACGTGTAACTCTGTGAGTTGCATTCACACATGGCAATGCAGTTTCTCAGAAAGCTTCTCTTAGTTATTATGTGAGGATAATTCCTTTATCACCATGGGCCTCAATAGGCTCCCAATATCACTTTGCAGATTCCACCAAAAAGTGTTAGCAAACTGCTTCTTAAGGCAGAGGTTGTAACTCTGTGAGATGAACTCACAGATCAGAAAGAAGTTTCTCAGAAAGCTTCTTTCACGTTTTGAACGGATGAAATTTCCTTTATCAGCGTAGGCCTCAATGTGATCCAAAGAAGCCCTTCTCAGATTCCCCAAAGACAGTGTTAATGGACTGCTCCACGAAACATAAGTGTAACTCTGTGAGATGAATTCACACATCACCAAGAAGTTTCTAAGAAAGCTTCTTTCTAGTTTTCATCTGTGGAAATTTCCTTTGTCACTGTAATGTTCATTGCGCTATGAAGTATCTAATTGCAGATTTCCAGAAAACTGTGCTAACAAACTGATCACTGAAGAGAAACGTGTAACTCTGTGAGTTGCATTCACACATGGCAATGCAGTTTCTCAGAAAGCTTCTCCTTAGTTATTATGTGAGGATAATTCCTTTATCACCATGGGCCTCAATAGGCTCCCAAATATCACTTTGCAGATTCCACCAAAAAAGTGTTAGCAAACTGCTTCTTAAGGCAGAGGTTGTAACTCTGTGAGATGAACTCACAGATCAGAAAGAAGTTTCTCAGAAAGCTTCTTTCACGTTTTGAACGGATGAAATTTCCTTTATCAGCGTAGGCCTCAATGTGATCCAAAGAAGCCCTTCTCAGTTTCCCCAAAGACAGTGTTAATGGACTGCTCCACGAAACATAAGTGTAACTCTGTGAGATGAATTCACACATCACCAAGAAGTTTCTAAGAAAGCTTCTTTCTAGTTTTCATCTGTGGAAATTTCCTTTGTCACTGTAATGTTCATTGCGCTATGAAGTATCTAATTGCAGATTTCCAGAAAACTGTGCTAACAAACTGATCACTGAAGAGAAACGTGTAACTCTGTGAGTTGCATTCACACATGGCAATGCAGTTTCTCAGAAAGCTTCTCCTTAGTTATTATGTGAGGATAATTCCTTTATCACCATGGGCCTCAATAGGCTCCCAAATATCACTTTGCAGATTCCACCAAAAAAGTGTTAGCAAACTGCTTCTTAAGGCAGAGGTTGTAACTCTGTGAGATGAACTCACAGATCAGAAAGAAGTTTCTCAGAAAGCTTCTTTCACGTTTTGAACGGATGAAATTTCCTTTATCAGCGTAGGCCTCAATGTGATCCAAAGAAGCCCTTCTCAGATTCCCCAAAGACAGTGTTAATGGACTGCTCCACGAAACATAAGTGTAACTCTGTGAGATGAATTCACACATCACCAAGAAGTTTCTAAGAAAGCTTCTTTCTAGTTTTCATCTGTGGAAATTTCCTTTGTCACTGTAATGTTCATTGCGCTATGAAGTATCTAATTGCAGATTTCCAGAAAACTGTGCTAACAAACTGATCACTGAAGAGAAACGTGTAACTCTGTGAGTTGCATTCACACATGGCAATGCAGTTTCTCAGAAAGCTTCTCCTTAGTTATTATGTGAGGATAATTCCTTTATCACCATGGGCCTCAATAGGCTCCCAAATATCACTTTGCAGATTCCACCAAAAAAGTGTTAGCAAACTGCTTCTTAAGGCAGAGGTTGTAACTCTGTGAGATGAACTCACAGATCAGAAAGAAGTTTCTCAGAAAGCTTCTTTCACGTTTTGAACGGATGAAATTTCCTTTATCAGCGTAGGCCTCAATGTGATCCAAAGAAGCCCTTCTCAGTTTCCCCAAAGACAGTGTTAATGGACTGCTCCACGAAACATAAGTGTAACTCTGTGAGATGAATTCACACATCACCAAGAAGTTTCTAAGAAAGCTTCTTTCTAGTTTTCATCTGTGGAAATTTCCTTTGTCACTGTAATGTTCATTGCGCTATGAAGTATCTAATTGCAGATTTCCAGAAAACTGTGCTAACAAACTGATCACTGAAGAGAAACGTGTAACTCTGTGAGTTGCATTCACACATGGCAATGCAGTTTCTCAGAAAGCTTCTCTTTAGTTATTATGTGAGGATAATTCCTTTATCACCATGGGCCTCAATAGGCTCCCAAATATCACTTTGCAGATTCCACCAAAAAAGTGTTAGCAAACTGCTTCTTAAGGCAGAGGTTGTAACTCTGTGAGATGAACTCACAGATCAGAAAGAAGTTTCTCAGAAAGCTTCTTTCACGTTTTGAACGGATGAAATTTCCTTTATCAGCGTAGGCCTCAATGTGATCCAAAGAAGCCCTTCTCAGTTTCCCCAAAGACAGTGTTAATGGACTGCTCCACGAAACATAAGTGTAACTCTGTGAGATGAATTCACACATCACCAAGAAGTTTCTAAGAAAGCTTCTTTCTAGTTTTCATCTGTGGAAATTTCCTTTGTCACTGTAATGTTCATTGCGCTATGAAGTATCTAATTGCAGATTTCCAGAAAACTGTGCTAACAAACTGATCACTGAAGAGAAACGTGTAACTCTGTGAGTTGCATTCACACATGGCAATGCAGTTTCTCAGAAAGCTTCTCTTTAGTTATTATGTGAGGATAATTCCTTTATCACCATGGGCCTCAATAGGCTCCCAAATATCACTTTGCAGATTCCACCAAAAAAGTGTTAGCAAACTGCTTCTTAAGGCAGAGGTTGTAACTCTGTGAGATGAACTCACAGATCAGAAAGAAGTTTCTCAGAAAGCTTCTTTCACGTTTTGAACGGATGAAATTTCCTTTATCAGCGTAGGCCTCAATGTGATCCAAAGAAGCCCTTCTCAGTTTCCCCAAAGACAGTGTTAATGGACTGCTCCACGAAACATAAGTGTAACTCTGTGAGATGAATTCACACATCACCAAGAAGTTTCTAAGAAAGCTTCTTTCTAGTTTTCATCTGTGGAAATTTCCTTTGTCACTGTAATGTTCATTGCGCTATGAAGTATCTAATTGCAGATTTCCAGAAAACTGTGCTAACAAACTGATCACTGAAGAGAAACGTGTAACTCTGTGAGTTGCATTCACACATGGCAATGCAGTTTCTCAGAAAGCTTCTCCTTAGTTATTATGTGAGGATAATTCCTTTATCACCATGGGCCTCAATAGGCTCCCAAATATCACTTTGCAGATTCCACCAAAAAAGTGTTAGCAAACTGCTTCTTAAGGCAGAGGTTGTAACTCTGTGAGATGAACTCACAGATCAGAAAGAAGTTTCTCAGAAAGCTTCTTTCACGTTTTGAACGGATGAAATTTCCTTTATCAGCGTAGGCCTCAATGTGATCCAAAGAAGCCCTTCTCAGATTCCCCAAAGACAGTGTTAATGGACTGCTCCACGAAACATAAGTGTAACTCTGTGAGATGAATTCACACATCACCAAGAAGTTTCTAAGAAAGCTTCTTTCTAGTTTTCATCTGTGGAAATTTCCTTTGTCACTGTAATGTTCATTGCGCTGTGAAGTATCTAATTGCAGATTTCCAGAAAACTGTGCTAACAAACTGATCACTGAAGAGAAACGTGTAACTCTGTGAGTTGCATTCACACATGGCAATGCAGTTTCTCAGAAAGCTTCTCTTTAGTTATTATGTGAGGATAATTCCTTTATCACCATGGGCCTCAATAGGCTCCCAAATATCACTTTGCAGATTCCACGAACGAGTGTTAGCCATCTACTTCTTGGCAGAGGTGGTAAACTCTGTGAGATGAACTCACAGATCAGAAGAAGTTTCTCAGAAAGCTTCTTTCTCATTTTTATTGGAAGATGTTTCCATTGCCCCCATTGTTTTCAAGGGATCGGGATATCTGTTCTCAGATTCCCACACAAATAGGGCTAGGCCACGGCCCCACGAAATACAGCTGCAACTTAGTGAGTTTGAAATTCACACATCACAAAGCGGTTTCTCAGAAAGCTTCCACTTTAGTAAGACGAGGTTATTTGTGGTCTTGGAGCGCCACCGTGTGTCCTATTGCAGATTCTGCGAAAACTCTGCTAGCAAGTTTCTCAGTGGAAACAATGATGGACATCTGTGGGCTGAATTCACCCACAACAAAGAAGTTTCTGAGAAGGCTTCTCTGCAGGTTTCTCTGAGGATAGTTCCTTATTCAGCATGCGATTCAACGATATCCAAGACATCACGCTGAGATTCCTCAAATGAGTGCTAGGAAACTCCCCCGAGAAAGGGTGATAGAACACTGTGAAATGAATTCACATATCACAAAGCAGTTTCGCAGAAAGCTTGGTTCCGCTTTCTCTTGGAGTATATTAGTTTTCTCCTTCTATTCTTCAAAGCTATCTGAAATATCACTTCTCGGAATCCACGGAAACAGTCCTAAGAAACGGCCCCAAAAAACACTGGCGTAACTCTGTGAGTTCCATTCACACATGGCAATGCAGTTTCTCACAAAGCTTCTCTTTAGTTATTATGTGAGGATAATTCCTTTATCACCATGGGCCCCAATAGGCTCCCAAATATCACTTTGCAGATTCCACGAAAAGAGTGTTAGCAAACTGCTTCTTGAGGCAGAGGTTGTAACTCTGTGAGATGAACTCACAGATCAGAAAGAAGTTTCTCAGAAAGCTTCTTTCACGTTTTGAACGGATGAAATTTCCTTTATCAGCGTAGGCCTCAATGTGATCCAAAGAAGCCCTTCTCAGTTTCCCCAAAGACAGTGTTAATGGACTGCTCCACGAAACATAAGTGTAACTCTGTGAGATGAATTCACACATCACCAAGAAGTTTCTAAGAAAGCTTCTTTCTAGTTTTCATCTGTGGAAATTTCCTTTGTCACTGTAATGTTCATTGCGCTATGAAGTATCTAATTGCAGATTTCCAGAAAACTGTGCTAACAAACTGATCACTGAAGAGAAACGTGTAACTCTGTGAGTTGCATTCACACATGGCAATGCAGTTTCTCAGAAAGCTTCTCCTTAGTTATTATGTGAGGATAATTCCTTTATCACCATGGGCCTCAATAGGCTCCCAAATATCACTTTGCAGATTCCACCAAAAAGTGTTAGCAAACTGCTTCTTAAGGCAGAGGTTGTAACTCTGTGAGATGAACTCACAGATCAGAAAGAAGTTTCTCAGAAAGCTTCTTTCACGTTTTGAACGGATGAAATTTCCTTTATCAGCGTAGGCCTCAATGTGATCCAAAGAAGCCCTTCTCAGTTTCCCCAAAGACAGTGTTAATGGACTGCTCCACGAAACATAAGTGTAACTCTGTGAGATGAATTCACACATCACCAAGAAGTTTCTAAGAAAGCTTCTTTCTAGTTTTCATCTGTGGAAATTTCCTTTGTCACTGTAATGTTCATTGCGCTATGAAGTATCTAATTGCAGATTTCCAGAAAACTGTGCTAACAAACTGATCACTGAAGAGAAACGTGTAACTCTGTGAGTTGCATTCACACATGGCAATGCAGTTTCTCAGAAAGCTTCTCTTTAGTTATTATGTGAGGATAATTCCTTTATCACCATGGGCCTCAATAGGCTCCCAAATATCACTTTGCAGATTCCACCAAAAAAGTGTTAGCAAACTGCTTCTTAAGGCAGAGGTTGTAACTCTGTGAGATGAACTCACAGATCAGAAAGAAGTTTCTCAGAAAGCTTCTTTCACGTTTTGAACGGATGAAATTTCCTTTATCAGCGTAGGCCTCAATGTGATCCAAAGAAGCCCTTCTCAGTTTCCCCAAAGACAGTGTTAATGGACTGCTCCACGAAACATAAGTGTAACTCTGTGAGATGAATTCACACATCACCAAGAAGTTTCTAAGAAAGCTTCTTTCTAGTTTTCATCTGTGGAAATTTCCTTTGTCACTGTAATGTTCATTGCGCTATGAAGTATCTAATTGCAGATTTCCAGAAAACTGTGCTAACAAACTGATCACTGAAGAGAAACGTGTAACTCTGTGAGTTGCATTCACACATGGCAATGCAGTTTCTCAGAAAGCTTCTCTTTAGTTATTATGTGAGGATAATTGCCTTTATCACCATGGGCCTCAATAGGCTCCCAAATATCACTTTGCAGATTCCACCAAAAGAGTGTTAGCAAACTGCTTCTTAAGGCAGAGGTTGTAACTCTGTGAGATGAACTCACAGATCAGAAAGAAGTTTCTCAGAAAGCTTCTTTCACGTTTTGAACGGATGAAATTTCCTTTATCAGCGTAGGCCTCAATGTGATCCAAAGAAGCCCTTCTCAGATTTCCCCAAAGACAGTGTTAATGGACTGCTCCACGAAACATAAGTGTAACTCTGTGAGATGAATTCACACATCACCAAGAAGTTTCTAAGAAAGCTTCTTTCTAGTTTTCATCTGTGGAAATTTCCTTTGTCACTGTAATGTTCATTGCGCTATGAAGTATCTAATTGCAGATTTCCAGAAAACTGTGCTAACAAACTGATCACTGAAGAGAAACGTGTAACTCTGTGAGTTGCATTCACACATGGCAATGCAGTTTCTCAGAAAGCTTCTCTTTAGTTATTATGTGAGGATAATTCCTTTATCACCATGGGCCTCAATAGGCTCCCAAATATCACTTTGCAGATTCCACCAAAAAGTGTTAGCAAACTGCTTCTTAAGGCAGAGGTTGTAACTCTGTGAGATGAACTCACAGATCAGAAAGAAGTTTCTCAGAAAGCTTCTTTCACGTTTTGAACGGATGAAATTTCCTTTATCAGCGTAGGCCTCAATGTGATCCAAAGAAGCCCTTCTCAGTTTCCCCAAAGACAGTGTTAATGGACTGCTCCACGAAACATAAGTGTAACTCTGTGAGATGAATTCACACATCACCAAGAAGTTTCTAAGAAAGCTTCTTTCTAGTTTTCATCTGTGGAAATTTCCTTTGTCACTGTAATGTTCATTGCGCTATGAAGTATCTAATTGCAGATTTCCAGAAAACTGTGCTAACAAACTGATCACTGAAGAGAAACGTGTAACTCTGTGAGTTGCATTCACACATGGCAATGCAGTTTCTCAGAAAGCTTCTCCTTAGTTATTATGTGAGGATAATTCCTTTATCACCATGGGCCTCAATAGGCTCCCAAATATCACTTTGCAGATTCCACCAAAAAGTGTTAGCAAACTGCTTCTTAAGGCAGAGGTTGTAACTCTGTGAGATGAACTCACAGATCAGAAAGAAGTTTCTCAGAAAGCTTCTTTCACGTTTTGAACGGATGAAATTTCCTTTATCAGCGTAGGCCTCAATGTGATCCAAAGAAGCCCTTCTCAGTTTCCCCAAAGACAGTGTTAATGGACTGCTCCACGAAACATAAGTGTAACTCTGTGAGATGAATTCACACATCACCAAGAAGTTTCTAAGAAAGCTTCTTTCTAGTTTTCATCTGTGGAAATTTCCTTTGTCACTGTAATGTTCATTGCGCTATGAAGTATCTAATTGCAGATTTCCAGAAAACTGTGCTAACAAACTGATCACTGAAGAGAAACGTGTAACTCTGTGAGTTGCATTCACACATGGCAATGCAGTTTCTCAGAAAGCTTCTCCTTAGTTATTATGTGAGGATAATTCCTTTATCACCATGGGCCTCAATAGGCTCCCAAATATCACTTTGCAGATTCCACCAAAAAAGTGTTAGCAAACTGCTTCTTAAGGCAGAGGTTGTAACTCTGTGAGATGAACTCACAGATCAGAAAGAAGTTTCTCAGAAAGCTTCTTTCACGTTTTGAACGGATGAAATTTCCTTTATCAGCGTAGGCCTCAATGTGATCCAAAGAAGCCCTTCTCAGTTTCCCCAAAGACAGTGTTAATGGACTGCTCCACGAAACATAAGTGTAACTCTGTGAGATGAATTCACACATCACCAAGAAGTTTCTAAGAAAGCTTCTTTCTAGTTTTCATCTGTGGAAATTTCCTTTGTCACTGTAATGTTCATTGCGCTATGAAGTATCTAATTGCAGATTTCCAGAAAACTGTGCTAACAAACTGATCACTGAAGAGAAACGTGTAACTCTGTGAGTTGCATTCACACATGGCAATGCAGTTTCTCAGAAAGCTTCTCTTTAGTTATTATGTGAGGATAATTCCTTTATCACCATGGGCCTCAATAGGCTCCCAAATATCACTTTGCAGATTCCACCAAAAAGTGTTAGCAAACTGCTTCTTAAGGCAGAGGTTGTAACTCTGTGAGATGAACTCACAGATCAGAAAGAAGTTTCTCAGAAAGCTTCTTTCACGTTTTGAACGGATGAAATTTCCTTTATCAGCGTAGGCCTCAATGTGATCCAAAGAAGCCCTTCTCAGTTTCCCCAAAGACAGTGTTAATGGACTGCTCCACGAAACATAAGTGTAACTCTGTGAGATGAATTCACACATCACCAAGAAGTTTCTAAGAAAGCTTCTTTCTAGTTTTCATCTGTGGAAATTTCCTTTGTCACTGTAATGTTCATTGCGCTATGAAGTATCTAATTGCAGATTTCCAGAAAACTGTGCTAACAAACTGATCACTGAAGAGAAACGTGTAACTCTGTGAGTTGCATTCACACATGGCAATGCAGTTTCTCAGAAAGCTTCTCCTTTAGTTATTATGTGAGGATAATTCCTTTATCACCATGGGCCTCAATAGGCTCCCAAATATCACTTTGCAGATTCCACCAAAAAAGTGTTAGCAAACTGCTTCTTAAGGCAGAGGTTGTAACTCTGTGAGATGAACTCACAGATCAGAAAGAAGTTTCTCAGAAAGCTTCTTTCACGTTTTGAACGGATGAAATTTCCTTTATCAGCGTAGGCCTCAATGTGATCCAAAGAAGCCCTTCTCAGTTTCCCCAAAGACAGTGTTAATGGACTGCTCCACGAAACATAAGTGTAACTCTGTGAGATGAATTCACACATCACCAAGAAGTTTCTAAGAAAGCTTCTTTCTAGTTTTCATCTGTGGAAATTTCCTTTGTCACTGTAATGTTCATTGCGCTATGAAGTATCTAATTGCAGATTTCCAGAAAACTGTGCTAACAAACTGATCACTGAAGAGAAACGTGTAACTCTGTGAGTTGCATTCACACATGGCAATGCAGTTTCTCAGAAAGCTTCTCCTTAGTTATTATGTGAGGATAATTCCTTTATCACCATGGGCCTCAATAGGCTCCCAAATATCACTTTGCAGATTCCACCAAAAAGTGTTAGCAAACTGCTTCTTAAGGCAGAGGTTGTAACTCTGTGAGATGAACTCACAGATCAGAAAGAAGTTTCTCAGAAAGCTTCTTTCACGTTTTGAACGGATGAAATTTCCTTTATCAGCGTAGGCCTCAATGTGATCCAAAGAAGCCCTTCTCAGATTCCCCAAAGACAGTGTTAATGGACTGCTCCACGAAACATAAGTGTAACTCTGTGAGATGAATTCACACATCACCAAGAAGTTTCTAAGAAAGCTTCTTTCTAGTTTTCATCTGTGGAAATTTCCTTTGTCACTGTAATGTTCATTGCGCTATGAAGTATCTAATTGCAGATTTCCAGAAAACTGTGCTAACAAACTGATCACTGAAGAGAAACGTGTAACTCTGTGAGTTGCATTCACACATGGCAATGCAGTTTCTCAGAAAGCTTCTCCTTAGTTATTATGTGAGGATAATTCCTTTATCACCATGGGCCTCAATAGGCTCCCAAATATCACTTTGCAGATTCCACCAAAAAAGTGTTAGCAAACTGCTTCTTAAGGCAGAGGTTGTAACTCTGTGAGATGAACTCACAGATCAGAAAGAAGTTTCTCAGAAAGCTTCTTTCACGTTTTGAACGGATGAAATTTCCTTTATCAGCGTAGGCCTCAATGTGATCCAAAGAAGCCCTTCTCAGTTTCCCCAAAGACAGTGTTAATGGACTGCTCCACGAAACATAAGTGTAACTCTGTGAGATGAATTCACACATCACCAAGAAGTTTCTAAGAAAGCTTCTTTCTAGTTTTCATCTGTGGAAATTTCCTTTGTCACTGTAATGTTCATTGCGCTATGAAGTATCTAATTGCAGATTTCCAGAAAACTGTGCTAACAAACTGATCACTGAAGAGAAACGTGTAACTCTGTGAGTTGCATTCACACATGGCAATGCAGTTTCTCAGAAAGCTTCTCCTTAGTTATTATGTGAGGATAATTCCTTTATCACCATGGGCCTCAATAGGCTCCCAAATATCACTTTGCAGATTCCACCAAAAAAGTGTTAGCAAACTGCTTCTTAAGGCAGAGGTTGTAACTCTGTGAGATGAACTCACAGATCAGAAAGAAGTTTCTCAGAAAGCTTCTTTCACGTTTTGAACGGATGAAATTTCCTTTATCAGCGTAGGCCTCAATGTGATCCAAAGAAGCCCTTCTCAGATTTCCCCAAAGACAGTGTTAATGGACTGCTCCACGAAACATAAGTGTAACTCTGTGAGATGAATTCACACATCACCAAGAAGTTTCTAAGAAAGCTTCTTTCTAGTTTTCATCTGTGGAAATTTCCTTTGTCACTGTAATGTTCATTGCGCTATGAAGTATCTAATTGCAGATTTCCAGAAAACTGTGCTAACAAACTGATCACTGAAGAGAAACGTGTAACTCTGTGAGTTGCATTCACACATGGCAATGCAGTTTCTCAGAAAGCTTCTCCTTAGTTATTATGTGAGGATAATTCCTTTATCACCATGGGCCTCAATAGGCTCCCAAATATCACTTTGCAGATTCCACCAAAAAAGTGTTAGCAAACTGCTTCTTAAGGCAGAGGTTGTAACTCTGTGAGATGAACTCACAGATCAGAAAGAAGTTTCTCAGAAAGCTTCTTTCACGTTTTGAACGGATGAAATTTCCTTTATCAGCGTAGGCCTCAATGTGATCCAAAGAAGCCCTTCTCAGTTTCCCCAAAGACAGTGTTAATGGACTGCTCCACGAAACATAAGTGTAACTCTGTGAGATGAATTCACACATCACCAAGAAGTTTCTAAGAAAGCTTCTTTCTAGTTTTCATCTGTGGAAATTTCCTTTGTCACTGTAATGTTCATTGCGCTATGAAGTATCTAATTGCAGATTTCCAGAAAACTGTGCTAACAAACTGATCACTGAAGAGAAACGTGTAACTCTGTGAGTTGCATTCACACATGGCAATGCAGTTTCTCAGAAAGCTTCTCTTTAGTTATTATGTGAGGATAATTCCTTTATCACCATGGGCCTCAATAGGCTCCCAAATATCACTTTGCAGATTCCACCAAAAAAGTGTTAGCAAACTGCTTCTTAAGGCAGAGGTTGTAACTCTGTGAGATGAACTCACAGATCAGAAAGAAGTTTCTCAGAAAGCTTCTTTCACGTTTTGAACGGATGAAATTTCCTTTATCAGCGTAGGCCTCAATGTGATCCAAAGAAGCCCTTCTCAGTTTCCCCAAAGACAGTGTTAATGGACTGCTCCACGAAACATAAGTGTAACTCTGTGAGATGAATTCACACATCACCAAGAAGTTTCTAAGAAAGCTTCTTTCTAGTTTTCATCTGTGGAAATTTCCTTTGTCACTGTAATGTTCATTGCGCTATGAAGTATCTAATTGCAGATTTCCAGAAAACTGTGCTAACAAACTGATCACTGAAGAGAAACGTGTAACTCTGTGAGTTGCATTCACACATGGCAATGCAGTTTCTCAGAAAGCTTCTCCTTAGTTATTATGTGAGGATAATTCCTTTATCACCATGGGCCTCAATAGGCTCCCAAATATCACTTTGCAGATTCCACCAAAAAGTGTTAGCAAACTGCTTCTTAAGGCAGAGGTTGTAACTCTGTGAGATGAACTCACAGATCAGAAAGAAGTTTCTCAGAAAGCTTCTTTCACGTTTTGAACGGATGAAATTTCCTTTATCAGCGTAGGCCTCAATGTGATCCAAAGAAGCCCTTCTCAGATTCCCCAAAGACAGTGTTAATGGACTGCTCCACGAAACATAAGTGTAACTCTGTGAGATGAATTCACACATCACCAAGAAGTTTCTAAGAAAGCTTCTTTCTAGTTTTCATCTGTGGAAATTTCCTTTGTCACTGTAATGTTCATTGCGCTATGAAGTATCTAATTGCAGATTTCCAGAAAACTGTGCTAACAAACTGATCACTGAAGAGAAACGTGTAACTCTGTGAGTTGCATTCACACATGGCAATGCAGTTTCTCAGAAAGCTTCTCCTTAGTTATTATGTGAGGATAATTCCTTTATCACCATGGGCCTCAATAGGCTCCCAAATATCACTTTGCAGATTCCACCAAAAAGTGTTAGCAAACTGCTTCTTAAGGCAGAGGTTGTAACTCTGTGAGATGAACTCACAGATCAGAAAGAAGTTTCTCAGAAAGCTTCTTTCACGTTTTGAACGGATGAAATTTCCTTTATCAGCGTAGGCCTCAATGTGATCCAAAGAAGCCCTTCTCAGATTCCCCAAAGACAGTGTTAATGGACTGCTCCACGAAACATAAGTGTAACTCTGTGAGATGAATTCACACATCACCAAGAAGTTTCTAAGAAAGCTTCTTTCTAGTTTTCATCTGTGGAAATTTCCTTTGTCACTGTAATGTTCATTGCGCTAGTGAAGTATCTAATTGCAGATTTCCAGAAAACTGTGCTAACAAACTGATCACTGAAGAGAAACGTGTAACTCTGTGAGTTGCATTCACACATGGCAATGCAGTTTCTCAGAAAGCTTCTCTTTAGTTATTATGTGAGGATAATTCCTTTATCACCATGGGCCTCAATAGGCTCCCAAATATCACTTTGCAGATTCCACGAAAAGAGTGTTAGCAAACTGCTTCTTAGGCAGAGGTTGTAACTCTGTGAGATGAACTCACAGATCAGAAAGAAGTTTCTCAGAAAGCTTCTTTCACGTTTTGAACGGATGAAATTTCCTTTATCAGCGTAGGCCCTCAATGTGATCCAAAGAAGCCCTTCTCAGTTTCCCCAAAGACAGTGTTAATGGACTGCTCCACGAAACATAAGTGTAACTCTGTGAGATGAATTCACACATCACCAAGAAGTTTCTAAGAAAGCTTCTTTCTAGTTTTCATCTGTGGAAATTCCTTGTCACTGTAATGTTCATTGCGCTATGAATATGAAACTGATCACTGAAGAGAAACGTGTAACTCTGTGAGTTGCATTCACACATGGCAATGCAGTTTCTCAGAAAGCTTCTCTTAGTTATTATGTGAGGATAATTCCTTTATCACCATGGGCCTCAATAGGCTCCCAAATATCACTTTGCAGATTCCACCAAAAAAGTGTTAGCAAACTGCTTCTTAAGGCAGAGGTTGTAACTCTGTGAGATGAACTCACAGATCAGAAAGAAGTTTCTCAGAAAGCTTCTTTCACGTTTTGAACGGATGAAATTTCCTTTATCAGCGTAGGCCTCAATGTGATCCAAAGAAGCCCTTCTCAGTTCCCCAAAGACAGTGTTAATGGACTGCTCCACGAAACATAAGTGTAACTCTGTGAGATGAATTCACACATCACCAAGAAGTTTCTAAGAAAGCTTCTTTCTAGTTTTCATCTGTGGAAATTTCCTTTGTCACTGTAATGTTCATTGCGCTATGAAGTATCTAATTGCAGATTTCCAGAAAACTGTGCTAACAAACTGATCACTGAAGAGAAACGTGTAACTCTGTGAGTTGCATTCACACATGGCAATGCAGTTTCTCAGAAAGCTTCTCTTAGTTATTATGTGAGGATAATTCCTTTATCACCATGGGCCTCAATAGGCTCCCAAATATCACTTTGCAGATTCCACCAAAAAAGTGTTAGCAAACTGCTTCTTAAGGCAGAGGTTGTAACTCTGTGAGATGAACTCACAGATCAGAAAGAAGTTTCTCAGAAAGCTTCTTTCACGTTTTGAACGGATGAAATTTCCTTTATCAGCGTAGGCCTCAATGTGATCCAAAGAAGCCCTTCTCAGTTTCCCCAAAGACAGTGTTAATGGACTGCTCCACGAAACATAAGTGTAACTCTGTGAGATGAATTCACACATCACCAAGAAGTTTCTAAGAAAGCTTCTTTCTAGTTTTCATCTGTGGAAATTTCCTTTGTCACTGTAATGTTCATTGCGCTATGAAGTATCTAATTGCAGATTTCCAGAAAACTGTGCTAACAAACTGATCACTGAAGAGAAACGTGTAACTCTGTGAGTTGCATTCACACATGGCAATGCAGTTTCTCAGAAAGCTTCTCCTTAGTTATTATGTGAGGATAATTCCTTTATCACCATGGGCCTCAATAGGCTCCCAAATATCACTTTGCAGATTCCACCAAAAAAGTGTTAGCAAACTGCTTCTTAAGGCAGAGGTTGTAACTCTGTGAGATGAACTCACAGATCAGAAAGAAGTTTCTCAGAAAGCTTCTTTCACGTTTTGAACGGATGAAATTTCCTTTATCAGCGTAGGCCTCAATGTGATCCAAAGAAGCCCTTCTCAGTTTCCCCAAAGACAGTGTTAATGGACTGCTCCACGAAACATAAGTGTAACTCTGTGAGATGAATTCACACATCACCAAGAAGTTTCTAAGAAAGCTTCTTTCTAGTTTTCATCTGTGGAAATTTCCTTTGTCACTGTAATGTTCATTGCGCTATGAAGTATCTAATTGCAGATTTCCAGAAAACTGTGCTAACAAACTGATCACTGAAGAGAAACGTGTAACTCTGTGAGTTGCATTCACACATGGCAATGCAGTTTCTCAGAAAGCTTCTCCTTAGTTATTATGTGAGGATAATTCCTTTATCACCATGGGCCTCAATAGGCTCCCAAATATCACTTTGCAGATTCCACCAAAAAAGTGTTAGCAAACTGCTTCTTAAGGCAGAGGTTGTAACTCTGTGAGATGAACTCACAGATCAGAAAGAAGTTTCTCAGAAAGCTTCTTTCACGTTTTGAACGGATGAAATTTCCTTTATCAGCGTAGGCCTCAATGTGATCCAAAGAAGCCCTTCTCAGTTTCCCCAAAGACAGTGTTAATGGACTGCTCCACGAAACATAAGTGTAACTCTGTGAGATGAATTCACACATCACCAAGAAGTTTCTAAGAAAGCTTCTTTCTAGTTTTCATCTGTGGAAATTTCCTTTGTCACTGTAATGTTCATTGCGCTATGAAGTATCTAATTGCAGATTTCCAGAAAACTGTGCTAACAAACTGATCACTGAAGAGAAACGTGTAACTCTGTGAGTTGCATTCACACATGGCAATGCAGTTTCTCAGAAAGCTTCTCTTTAGTTATTATGTGAGGATAATTCCTTTATCACCATGGGCCTCAATAGGCTCCCAAATATCACTTTGCAGATTCCACCAAAAAAGTGTTAGCAAACTGCTTCTTAAGGCAGAGGTTGTAACTCTGTGAGATGAACTCACAGATCAGAAAGAAGTTTCTCAGAAAGCTTCTTTCACGTTTTGAACGGATGAAATTTCCTTTATCAGCGTAGGCCTCAATGTGATCCAAAGAAGCCCTTCTCAGTTTCCCCAAAGACAGTGTTAATGGACTGCTCCACGAAACATAAGTGTAACTCTGTGAGATGAATTCACACATCACCAAGAAGTTTCTAAGAAAGCTTCTTTCTAGTTTTCATCTGTGGAAATTTCCTTTGTCACTGTAATGTTCATTGCGCTATGAAGTATCTAATTGCAGATTTCCAGAAAACTGTGCTAACAAACTGATCACTGAAGAGAAACGTGTAACTCTGTGAGTTGCATTCACACATGGCAATGCAGTTTCTCAGAAAGCTTCTCTTTAGTTATTATGTGAGGATAATTCCTTTATCACCATGGGCCTCAATAGGCTCCCAAATATCACTTTGCAGATTCCACCAAAAAAGTGTTAGCAAACTGCTTCTTAAGGCAGAGGTTGTAACTCTGTGAGATGAACTCACAGATCAGAAAGAAGTTTCTCAGAAAGCTTCTTTCACGTTTTGAACGGATGAAATTTCCTTTATCAGCGTAGGCCTCAATGTGATCCAAAGAAGCCCTTCTCAGTTTCCCCAAAGACAGTGTTAATGGACTGCTCCACGAAACATAAGTGTAACTCTGTGAGATGAATTCACACATCACCAAGAAGTTTCTAAGAAAGCTTCTTTCTAGTTTTCATCTGTGGAAATTTCCTTTGTCACTGTAATGTTCATTGCGCTATGAAGTATCTAATTGCAGATTTCCAGAAAACTGTGCTAACAAACTGATCACTGAAGAGAAACGTGTAACTCTGTGAGTTGCATTCACACATGGCAATGCAGTTTCTCAGAAAGCTTCTCCTTAGTTATTATGTGAGGATAATTCCTTTATCACCATGGGCCTCAATAGGCTCCCAAATATCACTTTGCAGATTCCACCAAAAAAGTGTTAGCAAACTGCTTCTTAAGGCAGAGGTTGTAACTCTGTGAGATGAACTCACAGATCAGAAAGAAGTTTCTCAGAAAGCTTCTTTCACGTTTTGAACGGATGAAATTTCCTTTATCAGCGTAGGCCTCAATGTGATCCAAAGAAGCCCTTCTCAGTTTCCCCAAAGACAGTGTTAATGGACTGCTCCACGAAACATAAGTGTAACTCTGTGAGATGAATTCACACATCACCAAGAAGTTTCTAAGAAAGCTTCTTTCTAGTTTTCATCTGTGGAAATTTCCTTTGTCACTGTAATGTTCATTGCGCTATGAAGTATCTAATTGCAGATTTCCAGAAAACTGTGCTAACAAACTGATCACTGAAGAGAAACGTGTAACTCTGTGAGTTGCATTCACACATGGCAATGCAGTTTCTCAGAAAGCTTCTCCTTAGTTATTATGTGAGGATAATTCCTTTATCACCATGGGCCTCAATAGGCTCCCAAATATCACTTTGCAGATTCCACCAAAAAAGTGTTAGCAAACTGCTTCTTAAGGCAGAGGTTGTAACTCTGTGAGATGAACTCACAGATCAGAAAGAAGTTTCTCAGAAAGCTTCTTTCACGTTTTGAACGGATGAAATTTCCTTTATCAGCGTAGGCCTCAATGTGATCCAAAGAAGCCCTTCTCAGTTTCCCCAAAGACAGTGTTAATGGACTGCTCCACGAAACATAAGTGTAACTCTGTGAGATGAATTCACACATCACCAAGAAGTTTCTAAGAAAGCTTCTTTCTAGTTTTCATCTGTGGAAATTTCCTTTGTCACTGTAATGTTCATTGCGCTATGAAGTATCTAATTGCAGATTTCCAGAAAACTGTGCTAACAAACTGATCACTGAAGAGAAACGTGTAACTCTGTGAGTTGCATTCACACATGGCAATGCAGTTTCTCAGAAAGCTTCTCTTAGTTATTATGTGAGGATAATTCCTTTATCACCATGGGCCTCAATAGGCTCCCAAATATCACTTTGCAGATTCCACCAAAAAAGTGTTAGCAAACTGCTTCTTAAGGCAGAGGTTGTAACTCTGTGAGATGAACTCACAGATCAGAAAGAAGTTTCTCAGAAAGCTTCTTTCACGTTTTGAACGGATGAAATTTCCTTTATCAGCGTAGGCCTCAATGTGATCCAAAGAAGCCCTTCTCAGATTCCCCAAAGACAGTGTTAATGGACTGCTCCACGAAACATAAGTGTAACTCTGTGAGATGAATTCACACATCACCAAGAAGTTTCTAAGAAAGCTTCTTTCTAGTTTTCATCTGTGGAAATTTCCTTTGTCACTGTAATGTTCATTGCGCTATGAAGTATCTAATTGCAGATTTCCAGAAAACTGTGCTAACAAACTGATCACTGAAGAGAAACGTGTAACTCTGTGAGTTGCATTCACACATGGCAATGCAGTTTCTCAGAAAGCTTCTCTTTAGTTATTATGTGAGGATAATTCCTTTATCACCATGGGCCTCAATAGGCTCCCAAATATCACTTTGCAGATTCCACCAAAAAAGTGTTAGCAAACTGCTTCTTAAGGCAGAGGTTGTAACTCTGTGAGATGAACTCACAGATCAGAAAGAAGTTTCTCAGAAAGCTTCTTTCACGTTTTGAACGGATGAAATTTCCTTTATCAGCGTAGGCCTCAATGTGATCCAAAGAAGCCCTTCTCAGTTTCCCCAAAGACAGTGTTAATGGACTGCTCCACGAAACATAAGTGTAACTCTGTGAGATGAATTCACACATCACCAAGAAGTTTCTAAGAAAGCTTCTTTCTAGTTTTCATCTGTGGAAATTTCCTTTGTCACTGTAATGTTCATTGCGCTATGAAGTATCTAATTGCAGATTTCCAGAAAACTGTGCTAACAAACTGATCACTGAAGAGAAACGTGTAACTCTGTGAGTTGCATTCACACATGGCAATGCAGTTTCTCAGAAAGCTTCTCCTTAGTTATTATGTGAGGATAATTCCTTTATCACCATGGGCCTCAATAGGCTCCCAAATATCACTTTGCAGATTCCACCAAAAAGTGTTAGCAAACTGCTTCTTAAGGCAGAGGTTGTAACTCTGTGAGATGAACTCACAGATCAGAAAGAAGTTTCTCAGAAAGCTTCTTTCACGTTTTGAACGGATGAAATTTCCTTTATCAGCGTAGGCCTCAATGTGATCCAAAGAAGCCCTTCTCAGTTTCCCCAAAGACAGTGTTAATGGACTGCTCCACGAAACATAAGTGTAACTCTGTGAGATGAATTCACACATCACCAAGAAGTTTCTAAGAAAGCTTCTTTCTAGTTTTCATCTGTGGAAATTTCCTTTGTCACTGTAATGTTCATTGCGCTATGAAGTATCTAATTGCAGATTTCCAGAAAACTGTGCTAACAAACTGATCACTGAAGAGAAACGTGTAACTCTGTGAGTTGCATTCACACATGGCAATGCAGTTTCTCAGAAAGCTTCTCCTTAGTTATTATGTGAGGATAATTCCTTTATCACCATGGCCTCAATAGGCTCCCAAATATCACTTTGCAGATTCCACCAAAAAAGTGTTAGCAAACTGCTTCTTAAGGCAGAGGTTGTAACTCTGTGAGATGAACTCACAGATCAGAAAGAAGTTTCTCAGAAAGCTTCTTTCACGTTTTGAACGGATGAAATTTCCTTTATCAGCGTAGGCCTCAATGTGATCCAAAGAAGCCCTTCTCAGTTTCCCCAAAGACAGTGTTAATGGACTGCTCCACGAAACATAAGTGTAACTCTGTGAGATGAATTCACACATCACCAAGAAGTTTCTAAGAAAGCTTCTTTCTAGTTTTCATCTGTGGAAATTTCCTTTGTCACTGTAATGTTCATTGCGCTATGAAGTATCTAATTGCAGATTTCCAGAAAACTGTGCTAACAAACTGATCACTGAAGAGAAACGTGTAACTCTGTGAGTTGCATTCACACATGGCAATGCAGTTTCTCAGAAAGCTTCTCTTTAGTTATTATGTGAGGATAATTCCTTTATCACCATGGGCCTCAATAGGCTCCCAAATATCACTTTGCAGATTCCACGAAAAAGTGTTAGCAAACTGCTTCTTAAGGCAGAGGTTGTAACTCTGTGAGATGAACTCACAGATCAGAAAGAAGTTTCTCAGAAAGCTTCTTTCACGTTTTGAACGGATGAAATTTCCTTTATCAGCGTAGGCCTCAATGTGATCCAAAGAAGCCCTTCTCAGATTCCCCAAAGACAGTGTTAATGGACTGCTCCACGAAACATAAGTGTAACTCTGTGAGATGAATTCACACATCACCAAGAAGTTTCTAAGAAAGCTTCTTTCTAGTTTTCATCTGTGGAAATTTCCTTTGTCACTGTAATGTTCATTGCGCTATGAAGTATCTAATTGCAGATTTCCAGAAAACTGTGCTAACAAACTGATCACTGAAGAGAAACGTGTAACTCTGTGAGTTGCATTCACACATGGCAATGCAGTTTCTCAGAAAGCTTCTCTTTAGTTATTATGTGAGGATAATTCCTTTATCACCATGGGCCTCAATAGGCTCCCAAATATCACTTTGCAGATTCCACCAAAAAAGTGTTAGCAAACTGCTTCTTAAGGCAGAGGTTGTAACTCTGTGAGATGAACTCACAGATCAGAAAGAAGTTTCTCAGAAAGCTTCTTTCACGTTTTGAACGGATGAAATTTCCTTTATCAGCGTAGGCCTCAATGTGATCCAAAGAAGCCCTTCTCAGTTTCCCCAAAGACAGTGTTAATGGACTGCTCCACGAAACATAAGTGTAACTCTGTGAGATGAATTCACACATCACCAAGAAGTTTCTAAGAAAGCTTCTTTCTAGTTTTCATCTGTGGAAATTTCCTTTGTCACTGTAATGTTCATTGCGCTATGAAGTATCTAATTGCAGATTTCCAGAAAACTGTGCTAACAAACTGATCACTGAAGAGAAACGTGTAACTCTGTGAGTTGCATTCACACATGGCAATGCAGTTTCTCAGAAAGCTTCTCCTTAGTTATTATGTGAGGATAATTCCTTTATCACCATGGGCCTCAATAGGCTCCCAAATATCACTTTGCAGATTCCACCAAAAAGTGTTAGCAAACTGCTTCTTAAGGCAGAGGTTGTAACTCTGTGAGATGAACTCACAGATCAGAAAGAAGTTTCTCAGAAAGCTTCTTTCACGTTTTGAACGGATGAAATTTCCTTTATCAGCGTAGGCCTCAATGTGATCCAAAGAAGCCCTTCTCAGATTTCCCCAAAGACAGTGTTAATGGACTGCTCCACGAAACATAAGTGTAACTCTGTGAGATGAATTCACACATCACCAAGAAGTTTCTAAGAAAGCTTCTTTCTAGTTTTCATCTGTGGAAATTTCCTTTGTCACTGTAATGTTCATTGCGCTATGAAGTATCTAATTGCAGATTTCCAGAAAACTGTGCTAACAAACTGATCACTGAAGAGAAACGTGTAACTCTGTGAGTTGCATTCACACATGGCAATGCAGTTTCTCAGAAAGCTTCTCCTTAGTTATTATGTGAGGATAATTCCTTTATCACCATGGGCCTCAATAGGCTCCCAAATATCACTTTGCAGATTCCACCAAAAAAGTGTTAGCAAACTGCTTCTTAAGGCAGAGGTTGTAACTCTGTGAGATGAACTCACAGATCAGAAAGAAGTTTCTCAGAAAGCTTCTTTCACGTTTTGAACGGATGAAATTTCCTTTATCAGCGTAGGCCTCAATGTGATCCAAAGAAGCCCTTCTCAGTTTCCCCAAAGACAGTGTTAATGGACTGCTCCACGAAACATAAGTGTAACTCTGTGAGATGAATTCACACATCACCAAGAAGTTTCTAAGAAAGCTTCTTTCTAGTTTTCATCTGTGGAAATTTCCTTTGTCACTGTAATGTTCATTGCGCTATGAAGTATCTAATTGCAGATTTCCAGAAAACTGTGCTAACAAACTGATCACTGAAGAGAAACGTGTAACTCTGTGAGTTGCATTCACACATGGCAATGCAGTTTCTCAGAAAGCTTCTCCTTTAGTTATTATGTGAGGATAATTCCTTTATCACCATGGGCCTCAATAGGCTCCCAAATATCACTTTGCAGATTCCACCAAAAAAGTGTTAGCAAACTGCTTCTTAAGGCAGAGGTTGTAACTCTGTGAGATGAACTCACAGATCAGAAAGAAGTTTCTCAGAAAGCTTCTTTCACGTTTTGAACGGATGAAATTTCCTTTATCAGCGTAGGCCTCAATGTGATCCAAAGAAGCCCTTCTCAGTTTCCCCAAAGACAGTGTTAATGGACTGCTCCACGAAACATAAGTGTAACTCTGTGAGATGAATTCACACATCACCAAGAAGTTTCTAAGAAAGCTTCTTTCTAGTTTTCATCTGTGGAAATTTCCTTTGTCACTGTAATGTTCATTGCGCTATGAAGTATCTAATTGCAGATTTCCAGAAAACTGTGCTAACAAACTGATCACTGAAGAGAAACGTGTAACTCTGTGAGTTGCATTCACACATGGCAATGCAGTTTCTCAGAAAGCTTCTCCTTAGTTATTATGTGAGGATAATTCCTTTATCACCATGGCCTCAATAGGCTCCCAAATATCACTTTGCAGATTCCACCAAAAAAGTGTTAGCAAACTGCTTCTTAAGGCAGAGGTTGTAACTCTGTGAGATGAACTCACAGATCAGAAAGAAGTTTCTCAGAAAGCTTCTTTCACGTTTTGAACGGATGAAATTTCCTTTATCAGCGTAGGCCTCAATGTGATCCAAAGAAGCCCTTCTCAGTTTCCCCAAAGACAGTGTTAATGGACTGCTCCACGAAACATAAGTGTAACTCTGTGAGATGAATTCACACATCACCAAGAAGTTTCTAAGAAAGCTTCTTTCTAGTTTTCATCTGTGGAAATTTCCTTTGTCACTGTAATGTTCATTGCGCTATGAAGTATCTAATTGCAGATTTCCAGAAAACTGTGCTAACAAACTGATCACTGAAGAGAAACGTGTAACTCTGTGAGTTGCATTCACACATGGCAATGCAGTTTCTCAGAAAGCTTCTCCTTAGTTATTATGTGAGGATAATTCCTTTATCACCATGGGCCTCAATAGGCTCCCAAATATCACTTTGCAGATTCCACCAAAAAAGTGTTAGCAAACTGCTTCTTAAGGCAGAGGTTGTAACTCTGTGAGATGAACTCACAGATCAGAAAGAAGTTTCTCAGAAAGCTTCTTTCACGTTTTGAACGGATGAAATTTCCTTTATCAGCGTAGGCCTCAATGTGATCCAAAGAAGCCCTTCTCAGTTTCCCCAAAGACAGTGTTAATGGACTGCTCCACGAAACATAAGTGTAACTCTGTGAGATGAATTCACACATCACCAAGAAGTTTCTAAGAAAGCTTCTTTCTAGTTTTCATCTGTGGAAATTTCCTTTGTCACTGTAATGTTCATTGCGCTATGAAGTATCTAATTGCAGATTTCCAGAAAACTGTGCTAACAAACTGATCACTGAAGAGAAACGTGTAACTCTGTGAGTTGCATTCACACATGGCAATGCAGTTTCTCAGAAAGCTTCTCTTTAGTTATTATGTGAGGATAATTCCTTTATCACCATGGGCCTCAATAGGCTCCCAAATATCACTTTGCAGATTCCACCAAAAAAGTGTTAGCAAACTGCTTCTTAAGGCAGAGGTTGTAACTCTGTGAGATGAACTCACAGATCAGAAAGAAGTTTCTCAGAAAGCTTCTTTCACGTTTTGAACGGATGAAATTTCCTTTATCAGCGTAGGCCTCAATGTGATCCAAAGAAGCCCTTCTCAGTTTCCCCAAAGACAGTGTTAATGGACTGCTCCACGAAACATAAGTGTAACTCTGTGAGATGAATTCACACATCACCAAGAAGTTTCTAAGAAAGCTTCTTTCTAGTTTTCATCTGTGGAAATTTCCTTTGTCACTGTAATGTTCATTGCGCTATGAAGTATCTAATTGCAGATTTCCAGAAAACTGTGCTAACAAACTGATCACTGAAGAGAAACGTGTAACTCTGTGAGTTGCATTCACACATGGCAATGCAGTTTCTCAGAAAGCTTCTCTTAGTTATTATGTGAGGATAATTTCTTTATCACCATGGGCCTCAATAGGCTCCCAAATATCACTTTGCAGATTCCACCAAAAAAGTGTTAGCAAACTGCTTCTTAAGGCAGAGGTTGTAACTCTGTGAGATGAACTCACAGATCAGAAAGAAGTTTCTCAGAAAGCTTCTTTCACGTTTTGAACGGATGAAATTTCCTTTATCAGCGTAGGCCTCAATGTGATCCAAAGAAGCCCTTCTCAGTTTCCCCAAAGACAGTGTTAATGGACTGCTCCACGAAACATAAGTGTAACTCTGTGAGATGAATTCACACATCACCAAGAAGTTTCTAAGAAAGCTTCTTTCTAGTTTTCATCTGTGGAAATTTCCTTTGTCACTGTAATGTTCATTGCGCTATGAAGTATCTAATTGCAGATTTCCAGAAAACTGTGCTAACAAACTGATCACTGAAGAGAAACGTGTAACTCTGTGAGTTGCATTCACACATGGCAATGCAGTTTCTCAGAAAGCTTCTCTTTAGTTATTATGTGAGGATAATTCCTTTATCACCATGGCCTCAATAGGCTCCCAAATATCACTTTGCAGATTCCACCAAAAAAGTGTTAGCAAACTGCTTCTTAAGGCAGAGGTTGTAACTCTGTGAGATGAACTCACAGATCAGAAAGAAGTTTCTCAGAAAGCTTCTTTCACGTTTTGAACGGATGAAATTTCCTTTATCAGCGTAGGCCTCAATGTGATCCAAAGAAGCCCTTCTCAGTTTCCCCAAAGACAGTGTTAATGGACTGCTCCACGAAACATAAGTGTAACTCTGTGAGATGAATTCACACATCACCAAGAAGTTTCTAAGAAAGCTTCTTTCTAGTTTTCATCTGTGGAAATTTCCTTTGTCACTGTAATGTTCATTGCGCTATGAAGTATCTAATTGCAGATTTCCAGAAAACTGTGCTAACAAACTGATCACTGAAGAGAAACGTGTAACTCTGTGAGTTGCATTCACACATGGCAATGCAGTTTCTCAGAAAGCTTCTCTTTAGTTATTATGTGAGGATAATTCCTTTATCACCATGGGCCTCAATAGGCTCCCAAATATCACTTTGCAGATTCCACCAAAAAGTGTTAGCAAACTGCTTCTTAAGGCAGAGGTTGTAACTCTGTGAGATGAACTCACAGATCAGAAAGAAGTTTCTCAGAAAGCTTCTTTCACGTTTTGAACGGATGAAATTTCCTTTATCAGCGTAGGCCTCAATGTGATCCAAAGAAGCCCTTCTCAGTTTCCCCAAAGACAGTGTTAATGGACTGCTCCACGAAACATAAGTGTAACTCTGTGAGATGAATTCACACATCACCAAGAAGTTTCTAAGAAAGCTTCTTTCTAGTTTTCATCTGTGGAAATTTCCTTTGTCACTGTAATGTTCATTGCGCTATGAAGTATCTAATTGCAGATTTCCAGAAAACTGTGCTAACAAACTGATCACTGAAGAGAAACGTGTAACTCTGTGAGTTGCATTCACACATGGCAATGCAGTTTCTCAGAAAGCTTCTCCTTAGTTATTATGTGAGGATAATTCCTTTATCACCATGGGCCTCAATAGGCTCCCAAATATCACTTTGCAGATTCCACCAAAAAGTGTTAGCAAACTGCTTCTTAAGGCAGAGGTTGTAACTCTGTGAGATGAACTCACAGATCAGAAAGAAGTTTCTCAGAAAGCTTCTTTCACGTTTTGAACGGATGAAATTTCCTTTATCAGCGTAGGCCTCAATGTGATCCAAAGAAGCCCTTCTCAGTTTCCCCAAAGACAGTGTTAATGGACTGCTCCACGAAACATAAGTGTAACTCTGTGAGATGAATTCACACATCACCAAGAAGTTTCTAAGAAAGCTTCTTTCTAGTTTTCATCTGTGGAAATTTCCTTTGTCACTGTAATGTTCATTGCGCTATGAAGTATCTAATTGCAGATTTCCAGAAAACTGTGCTAACAAACTGATCACTGAAGAGAAACGTGTAACTCTGTGAGTTGCATTCACACATGGCAATGCAGTTTCTCAGAAAGCTTCTCCTTAGTTATTATGTGAGGATAATTCCTTTATCACCATGGGCCTCAATAGGCTCCCAAATATCACTTTGCAGATTCCACCAAAAAAGTGTTAGCAAACTGCTTCTTAAGGCAGAGGTTGTAACTCTGTGAGATGAACTCACAGATCAGAAAGAAGTTTCTCAGAAAGCTTCTTTCACGTTTTGAACGGATGAAATTTCCTTTATCAGCGTAGGCCTCAATGTGATCCAAAGAAGCCCTTCTCAGTTTCCCCAAAGACAGTGTTAATGGACTGCTCCACGAAACATAAGTGTAACTCTGTGAGATGAATTCACACATCACCAAGAAGTTTCTAAGAAAGCTTCTTTCTAGTTTTCATCTGTGGAAATTTCCTTTGTCACTGTAATGTTCATTGCGCTATGAAGTATCTAATTGCAGATTTCCAGAAAACTGTGCTAACAAACTGATCACTGAAGAGAAACGTGTAACTCTGTGAGTTGCATTCACACATGGCAATGCAGTTTCTCAGAAAGCTTCTCTTTAGTTATTATGTGAGGATAATTCCTTTATCACCATGGGCCTCAATAGGCTCCCAAATATCACTTTGCAGATTCCACCAAAAA
This sequence comes from Rhinopithecus roxellana, assembly GCF_007565055.1. Taxonomy (NCBI): domain Eukaryota; kingdom Metazoa; phylum Chordata; class Mammalia; order Primates; family Cercopithecidae; genus Rhinopithecus; species Rhinopithecus roxellana. Next base: position 6,073 of record NW_022143097.1, on the reverse strand, counting down.
GTGTTAGCAAACTGCTTCTTAAGGCAGAGGTTGTAACTCTGTGAGATGAACTCACAGATCAGAAAGAAGTTTCTCAGAAAGCTTCTTTCACGTTTTGAACGGATGAAATTTCCTTTATCAGCGTAGGCCTCAATGTGATCCAAAGAAGCCCTTCTCAGTTTCCCCAAAGACAGTGTTAATGGACTGCTCCACGAAACATAAGTGTAACTCTGTGAGATGAATTCACACATCACCAAGAAGTTTCTAAGAAAGCTTCTTTCTAGTTTTCATCTGTGGAAATTTCCTTTGTCACTGTAATGTTCATTGCGCTATGAAGTATCTAATTGCAGATTTCCAGAAAACTGTGCTAACAAACTGATCACTGAAGAGAAACGTGTAACTCTGTGAGTTGCATTCACACATGGCAATGCAGTTTCTCAGAAAGCTTCTCCTTAGTTATTATGTGAGGATAATTCCTTTATCACCATGGCCTCAATAGGCTCCCAAATATCACTTTGCAGATTCCACCAAAAAAGTGTTAGCAAACTGCTTCTTAAGGCAGAGGTTGTAACTCTGTGAGATGAACTCACAGATCAGAAAGAAGTTTCTCAGAAAGCTTCTTTCACGTTTTGAACGGATGAAATTTCCTTTATCAGCGTAGGCCTCAATGTGATCCAAAGAAGCCCTTCTCAGTTTCCCCAAAGACAGTGTTAATGGACTGCTCCACGAAACATAAGTGTAACTCTGTGAGATGAATTCACACATCACCAAGAAGTTTCTAAGAAAGCTTCTTTCTAGTTTTCATCTGTGGAAATTTCCTTTGTCACTGTAATGTTCATTGCGCTATGAAGTATCTAATTGCAGATTTCCAGAAAACTGTGCTAACAAACTGATCACTGAAGAGAAACGTGTAACTCTGTGAGTTGCATTCACACATGGCAATGCAGTTTCTCAGAAAGCTTCTCCTTAGTTATTATGTGAGGATAATTCCTTTATCACCATTGGCCTCAATAGGCTCCCAAATATCACTTTGCAGATTCCACCAAAAAAGTGTTAGCAAACTGCTTCTTAAGGCAGAGGTTGTAACTCTGTGAGATGAACTCACAGATCAGAAAGAAGTTTCTCAGAAAGCTTCTTTCACGTTTTGAACGGATGAAATTTCCTTTATCAGCGTAGGCCTCAATGTGATCCAAAGAAGCCCTTCTCAGTTTCCCCAAAGACAGTGTTAATGGACTGCTCCACGAAACATAAGTGTAACTCTGTGAGATGAATTCACACATCACCAAGAAGTTTCTAAGAAAGCTTCTTTCTAGTTTTCATCTGTGGAAATTTCCTTTGTCACTGTAATGTTCATTGCGCTATGAAGTATCTAATTGCAGATTTCCAGAAAACTGTGCTAACAAACTGATCACTGAAGAGAAACGTGTAACTCTGTGAGTTGCATTCACACATGGCAATGCAGTTTCTCAGAAAGCTTCTCCTTAGTTATTATGTGAGGATAATTCCTTTATCACCATTGGCCTCAATAGGCTCCCAAATATCACTTTGCAGATTCCACCAAAAAGTGTTAGCAAACTGCTTCTTAAGGCAGAGGTTGTAACTCTGTGAGATGAACTCACAGATCAGAAAGAAGTTTCTCAGAAAGCTTCTTTCACGTTTGAACGGATGAAATTTCCTTTATCAGCGTAGGCCTCAATGTGATCCAAAGAAGCCCTTCTCAGTTTCCCCAAAGACAGTGTTAATGGACTGCTCCACGAAACATAAGTGTAACTCTGTGAGATGAATTCACACATCACCAAGAAGTTTCTAAGAAAGCTTCTTTCTAGTTTTCATCTGTGGAAATTTCCTTTGTCACTGTAATGTTCATTGCGCTATGAAGTATCTAATTGCAGATTTCCAGAAAACTGTGCTAACAAACTGATCACTGAAGAGAAACGTGTAACTCTGTGAGTTGCATTCACACATGGCAATGCAGTTTCTCAGAAAGCTTCTCTTTAGTTATTATGTGAGGATAATTCCTTTATCACCATGGGCCTCAATAGGCTCCCAAATATCACTTTGCAGATTCCACCAAAAAAGTGTTAGCAAACTGCTTCTTAAGGCAGAGGTTGTAACTCTGTGAGATGAACTCACAGATCAGAAAGAAGTTTCTCAGAAAGCTTCTTTCACGTTTTGAACGGATGAAATTTCCTTTATCAGCGTAGGCCTCAATGTGATCCAAAGAAGCCCTTCTCAGATTCCCCAAAGACAGTGTTAATGGACTGCTCCACGAAACATAAGTGTAACTCTGTGAGATGAATTCACACATCACCAAGAAGTTTCTAAGAAAGCTTCTTTCTAGTTTTCATCTGTGGAAATTTCCTTTGTCACTGTAATGTTCATTGCGCTATGAAGTATCTAATTGCAGATTTCCAGAAAACTGTGCTAACAAACTGATCACTGAAGAGAAACGTGTAACTCTGTGAGTTGCATTCACACATGGCAATGCAGTTTCTCAGAAAGCTTCTCCTTAGTTATTATGTGAGGATAATTCCTTTATCACCATGGGCCTCAATAGGCTCCCAAATATCACTTTGCAGATTCCACAAAAAAGTGTTAGCAAACTGCTTCTTAAGGCAGAGGTTGTAACTCTGTGAGATGAACTCACAGATCAGAAAGAAGTTTCTCAGAAAGCTTCTTTCACGTTTTGAACGGATGAAATTTCCTTTATCAGCGTAGGCCTCAATGTGATCCAAAGAAGCCCTTCTCAGTTTCCCCAAAGACAGTGTTAATGGACTGCTCCACGAAACATAAGTGTAACTCTGTGAGATGAATTCACACATCACCAAGAAGTTTCTAAGAAAGCTTCTTTCTAGTTTTCATCTGTGGAAATTTCCTTTGTCACTGTAATGTTCATTGCGCTATGAAGTATCTAATTGCAGATTTCCAGAAAACTGTGCTAACAAACTGATCACTGAAGAGAAACGTGTAACTCTGTGAGTTGCATTCACACATGGCAATGCAGTTTCTCAGAAAGCTTCTCCTTTAGTTATTATGTGAGGATAATTCCTTTATCACCATGGCCTCAATAGGCTCCCAAATATCACTTTGCAGATTCCACCAAAAAGTGTTAGCAAACTGCTTCTTAAGGCAGAGGTTGTAACTCTGTGAGATGAACTCACAGATCAGAAAGAAGTTTCTCAGAAAGCTTCTTTCACGTTTTGAACGGATGAAATTTCCTTTATCAGCGTAGGCCTCAATGTGATCCAAAGAAGCCCTTCTCAGTTTCCCCAAAGACAGTGTTAATGGACTGCTCCACGAAACATAAGTGTAACTCTGTGAGATGAATTCACACATCACCAAGAAGTTTCTAAGAAAGCTTCTTTCTAGTTTTCATCTGTGGAAATTTCCTTTGTCACTGTAATGTTCATTGCGCTATGAAGTATCTAATTGCAGATTTCCAGAAAACTGTGCTAACAAACTGATCACTGAAGAGAAACGTGTAACTCTGTGAGTTGCATTCACACATGGCAATGCAGTTTCTCAGAAAGCTTCTCTTTAGTTATTATGTGAGGATAATTCCTTTATCACCATGGGCCTCAATAGGCTCCCAAATATCACTTTGCAGATTCCACCAAAAAGTGTTAGCAAACTGCTTCTTAAGGCAGAGGTTGTAACTCTGTGAGATGAACTCACAGATCAGAAAGAAGTTTCTCAGAAAGCTTCTTTCACGTTTTGAACGGATGAAATTTCCTTTATCAGCGTAGGCCTCAATGTGATCCAAAGAAGCCCTTCTCAGTTTCCCCAAAGACAGTGTTAATGGACTGCTCCACGAAACATAAGTGTAACTCTGTGAGATGAATTCACACATCACCAAGAAGTTTCTAAGAAAGCTTCCTTCTAGTTTTCATCTGTGGAAATTTCCTTTGTCACTGTAATGTTCATTGCGCTATGAAGTATCTAATTGCAGATTTCCAGAAAACTGTGCTAACAAACTGATCACTGAAGAGAAACGTGTAACTCTGTGAGTTGCATTCACACATGGCAATGCAGTTTCTCAGAAAGCTTCTCTTTAGTATTATGTGAGGATAATTCCTTTATCACCATGGGCCTCAATAGGCTCCCAAATATCACTTTGCAGATTCCACCAAAAAAGTGTTAGCAAACTGCTTCTTAAGGCAGAGGTTGTAACTCTGTGAGATGAACTCACAGATCAGAAAGAAGTTTCTCAGAAAGCTTCTTTCACGTTTTGAACGGATGAAATTTCCTTTATCAGCGTAGGCCTCAATGTGATCCAAAGAAGCCCTTCTCAGTTTCCCCAAAGACAGTGTTAATGGACTGCTCCACGAAACATAAGTGTAACTCTGTGAGATGAATTCACACATCACCAAGAAGTTTCTAAGAAAGCTTCTTTCTAGTTTTCATCTGTGGAAATTTCCTTTGTCACTGTAATGTTCATTGCGCTATGAAGTATCTAATTGCAGATTTCCAGAAAACTGTGCTAACAAACTGATCACTGAAGAGAAACGTGTAACTCTGTGAGTGCATTCACACATTGGCAATGCAGTTTCTCAGAAAGCTTCTCTTTAGTTATTATGTGAGGATATTTGCTTATCACCATGGGCCTCCAATAGGCTCCCAAATATCACTTTGCAGATTCCACAAAAAGAGTGTTAGCAAACTGCTTCTTAAGGCAGAGGTTTGTAACTCTGTGAGATGAACTCACAGATCAGAAAGAAGTTTCTCAGAAAGCTTCTTTTCACGTTTTGAACGGATGAAATTTCCTTTATCAGCGTAGGCCTCAAGTGATCCAAAGAAGCCCTTCTCAGTTTCCCCAAAGACAGTGTTAATGGACTGCTCCACGAAACATAAGTGTAACTCTGTGAGATGAATTCACACATCACCAAGAAGTTTCTAAGAAAGCTTCTTTCTAGTTTTCATCTGTGGAAATTTCCTTTGTCACTGTAATGTTCATTGCGCTAGTGAAGTATCTAATTGCAGATTTTCCAGAAAACTGTGCTAACAAACTGATCACTGAAGAGAAACGTGTAACTCTGTGAGTTGCATTCACACATGGCAATGCAGTTTCTCACAAAGCTTCTCTCTTAGTTATTATGTGAGGATAATTTCTTTATCACCATGGGCCCTCATAGGCTCCCAATATCACTTGCAGATTCCACAAAAAGTGTTAGCAAACTGCTTCTTAAGGCAGAGGTTGTAACTCTGTGAGATGAACTCACAGATCAGAAAGAAGTTTCTCAGAAAGCTTTCTTTCACGTTTTGAACGGATGGAAATTTCCTTTATCAGCGTAGGCCTCAAGTGATCCAAGAAGCCCTTTCAGTTTCCCCAAGACAGTGTTAATGGACTGCTCCACGAAACCTAAGTGTAACTCTGTGAGATGAATTCACACTCACCAAGAAGTTCTCTAAGAAAGCTTCTTTCTAGTTTTCAGCTGTGGAATTTCCTTTTGTCAGTAATGTTATTGCGCTGGCAAGATAGTCTATTGAGATTTCAGGATGTGATAACAATGAGCTATCACTGAAGAGAGAAACGTGTAACTCTGGTGAGTTGCATTCACATGGCAATGCAGTTTTCTCACAAAGCTTCTCTCCTTAGTTATTATGTGAGGATAATTCCTTTATCACATGGGCCTCAATAGGCTCCCAAATATCACTTTGCAGATTCCACCAAAAAGTGTTAGCAAACTGCTTAAGGCAGAGGTTGTAACTCTGTGAGATGAACTCACAGATCAGAAAGAAGTTTCTCAGAAAGCTTCTTTCACGTTTTGAACGGATGAAATTTCCTTTATCAGCGTAGGCCTCAATGTGATCCAAAGAAGCCCTTCTCAGTTTCCCCAAAGACAGTGTTAATGGACTGCTCCACGAAACATAAGTGTAACTCTGTGAGATGAATTCACACATCACCAAGAAGTTTCTAAGAAAGCTTCCTTCTAGTTTTCATCTGTGGAAATTTCCTTTGTCACTGTAATGTTCATTGCGCTATGAAGTATCTAATTGCAGATTTCCAGAAAACTGTGCTAACAAACTGATCACTGAAGAGAAACGTGTAACTCTGTGAGTTGCATTCACACATGGCAATGCAGTTTCTCAGAAA
>NW_022143096.1:0-5232 GCF_007565055.1 Rhinopithecus roxellana | reverse complement strand
TTTCTGAGAAACTGCATTGCCATGTGTGAATGCAACTCACAGAGTTACACGTTTCTCTTCAGTGATCAGTTTGTTAGCACAGTTTTCTGGAATCTGCAATTAGATACTTCATAGCGCAATGAAACATTACAGTGACAAAGGAATATCCCAGATGAAAACTGAAAGAAGCTTTCTTAGAAACTTCTGGTGATGTGTGAATTCATCTCACAGAGTTACAATTATGTTTCGTGGAGCAGTCCATTAACACTGTCTTTGTGGAATCTGAGAAGGGATTCTTTGGATCACGTTGAGGCCTCCGCTGATAAAGGAAATTTCATCCGTTCAAAACGTGAAAGAAGCTTTCTGAGAAACTTCTTTCTGATCTGTGAGTTCATCTCACAGAGTTACAACCTCTGCCTCAAGAAGCAGTTTGCTGCCCTCTTTTCGTGGAATCTGCAAAGTGATATTTGGAGCCTTTGGGGCCCATGGTGATAAAGGAAATATCCTCACATAATAACTAAAGAGAAGCTTTCTGAGAAACTGCATTGCCAATGTGAATGCAACTCACAGAGTTACACGTTTCTCTTCAGTGATCAGTTTGTTAGCACAGTTTTCTGGAAATCTGCAATTAGATACTACTTAGCGCAAAACATTACAGTGACAAGGAAATATCCACAGATGAAAACTGGAAAGAAGCTTTCTTAGAAACTTCTTGGTGATGTGTGAATTCATCTCACAGAGTTACACTTATGTTCGTGGAGCAGTCCATTAACACTGTCTTTGGGGAAAGTGAGAAGGGCTTCTTTGGATCACATTGAGGCCTACGCTGATAAAGGAAATTTCATCCGTTCAAAACGTGAAAGAAGCTTTCTGAGAAACTTCTTTCTGATCTGTGAGTTCACCTCAGAGAGTTACAACCTCTGCCTCAAGAAGCAGTTTGCTAACACTCTTTTCGTGGAATCTGCAAAGTGATATTTGGGAGCCTATTGGGGCCCATGGTGATAAGGAAATATCCTCACATAATAACTAAAGAGAAGCTTTCTGAGAAACTGCATTGCCATGTGTGAATGCAACTCACAGAGTTACACGTTTCTCTTCAGTGATCAGTTTGTTAGCACAGTTTTCTGGAAATCTGCAATTAGATACTTCATAGCGCAATGAACATAACAGTGACAAAGGAAATATCCACAGATGAAAACTAGAAAGAAGCTTTCTTAGAAACTTCTGGGTGATGTGTGAATTCATCTCACAGAGTTACACTTATGTTTCGTGGAGCAGTCCATTAACACTGTCTTTGGGGAAACTGAGAAGGGCTTCTTTGGATCACATTGAGGCCTACGCTGATAAAGGAAATTTCATCCGTTCAAAACGTGAAAGAAGCTTTCTGAGAAACTTCTTTCTGATCTGTGAGTTCATCTCACAGAGTTACAACCTCTGCCTCAAGAAGCAGTTTGCTAACACTCTTTTCGTGGAATCTGCAAAGTGATATTTGGGAGCCTATTGGGGCCCATGGTGATAAAGGAAATATCCTCACATAATAACTAAAGAGAAGCTTTCTGAGAAACTGCATTGCCATGTGTGAATGCAACTCACAGAGTTACACGTTTCTCTTCAGTGATCAGTTTGTTAGCACAGTTTTCTGGAAATCTGCAATTAGATACTTCATAGCGCAATGAACATTACAGTGACAAAGGAAATATCCACGATGAAAACTGGAAAGAAGCTTTCTTAGAAACTTCTTGGTGATGTGTGAATTCATCTCACAGAGTTACACTTATGTTTCGTGGAGCAGTCCATTAACACGTCTTTGGGAAACTGAGAAGGGCTTCTTTGGATCACATTGAGGCCTACGCTGATAAAGGAAATTTCATCCGTTCAAAACGTGAAAGAACTTTCTGAGAAATTCTTTCTGATCTGTGAGTTCATCTCACAGAGTTACAACCTCTGCCTCAAGAAGCAGTTTGCTAACACTCTTTTCGTGGAATCTGCAAAGTGATATTGGAGCCTATTAGGGGCCCATGGTGATAAAGGAAATATCCTCACATAATAACTAAAGAGAAGCTTTCTGAGAAACTGCATTGCCATGTGTGAATGCAACTCACAGAGTTACACGTTTCTCTTCAGTGATCAGTTTGTTAGCACAGTTTTCTGGAAATCTGCAATTAGATACTTCATAGGCAATGAACATTACAGTGACAAAGGAAATATCCACAGATGAAAACTAGAAAGAAGCTTTCTTAGAAACTTCTTGGTGATGTGTGAATTCATCTCACAGAGTTACACTTATGTTTCGTGGAGCAGTCCATTAACACTGTCTTTGGGGAAACTGAGAAGGGCTTCTTTGGATCACATTGAGGCCTACGCTGATAAAGGAAATTTCATCCGTTCAAAACGTGAAAGAAGCTTTCTGAGAAACTTCTTTCTGATCTGTGAGTTCATCTCACAGAGTTACAACTTCTGCCTCAAGAAGCAGTTTGCTAACACTCTTTTCGTGGAATGTGCAAAATGATATTTGGGATCCTATTGGGCCCATGGTGTTAAAGGAAATATCCTCACATAATAACTAAAGAGAAGCTTTCTGAGAAACTGCATTGCCATGTGTGAATGCAACTCACAGAGTTACACGTTTCTCTTCAGTGATCAGTTTGTTACCACAGTTTTCTGGAAATCTGCAATTAGATACGTCATAGCGCAATGAACATTACAGTGAGAAAGGAAATATCCACAGATGAAAACTGGAAAGAAGCTTTCTTAGAAACTTCTTGGTGATGTGTGAATTCATCTCACAGAGTTACACTTATGTTTCGTGGAGCAGTCCATTAACACTGTCTTTGGGAATCTGAGAAGGGCTTCTTTGGATCACATTGAGGCCTACGCTGATAAAGGAAATTTCATCCGTTCAAACGTGAAGAAGCTTTCTGAGAAACTTCTTTCTGATCTGTGAGTTCATCTCACAGGTTACAACCTCTGCCTCAAGAAGCAGTTTGCTAACACTCTTTCGTGGAATCTGCAAAGTGATATTTGGGAGCCTATTGGGGCCCATGGTGATAAAGGAAATATCCTCACATAATAACTAAAGAGAAGCTTTCTGAGAAACTGCATTGCCATGTGAATGCAACTCACAGAGTTACACGTTTCTCTTCAGTGATCAGTTTGTTAGCACAGTTTTCTGGAAATCTGCAATTAGATACTTCATAGCGCAATGAACATTACAGTGACAAAGGAAATATCCACAGATGAAAAGAAAGAAGCTTTCTTAGAAACTTCTTGGTGATGTGTGAATTCATCTCACAGAGTTACACTTATGTTCGTGGAGCAGTCCATTAACACTGTCTTTGGGGAACTGAGAAGGGCTTCTTTGGATCACATTGAGGCCTACGCTGATAAAGGAAATTTCATCCGTTCAAAACGTGAAAGAAGCTTTCTGAGAAACTTCTTTCTGATCTGTGAGTTCATCTCACAGAGTTACAACCTCTGCCTCAAGAAGCAGTTTGCTAACACTCTTTTCGTGGAATCTGCAAAGTGATATTTGGGAGCCTAGGGGCCCATGGTGATAAAGGAAATATCCTCACATAATAACTAAAGAGAAGCTTTCTGAGAAACTGCATTGCCATGTGTGAATGCAACACAGAGTTACACGTTTCTCTTCAGTGATCAGTTTGTTAGCACAGTTTTCTGGAAATCTGCAATTAGATACTTCATAGCGCATGAACATTACAGTGACAAAGGAAATATCCACAGATGAAAACTAGAAAGAAGCTTTCTTAGAAACTTCTTGGTGATGTGTGAATTCATCTCACAGAGTTACACTTATGTTTCGTGGAGCAGTCCATTAACACTGTCTTTGGGGAACTGAGAAGGGCTTCTTTGGATCACATTGAGGCCTACGCTGATAAAGGAAATTTCATCCGTTCAAAACGTGAAAGAAGCTTTCTGAGAACTTCTTTCTGATCTGTGAGTTCATCTCAGAGAGTTACAACCTCTGCCTCAAGAAGCAGTTTGCTAACACTCTTTTCGTGGAATCTGCAAAGTGATATTTGGGAGCCTATTGGGGCCCATGGTGATAAAGGAAATATCCTCACATAATAACTAAAGAGAAGCTTTCTGAGAAACTGCATTGCCATGTGTGAATGCAACTCACAGAGTTACACGTTTCTCTTCAGTGATCAGTTTGTTAGCACAGTTTTCTGGAAATCTGCAATTAGATATCATAGCGCATGAACATTACAGTGACAAAGGAAATATCCACAGATGAAAACTAGAAAGAAGCTTTCTTAGAAACTTCTTGGTGATGTGTGAATTCATCTCACAGAGTTACACTTATGTTTCGTGGAGCAGTCCATTAACACTGTCTTTGGGGAAACTGAGAAGGGCTTCTTTGGATCACATTGAGGCCTACGCTGATAAAGGAAATTTCATCCGTTCAAAACGTGAAAGAAGCTTTCTGAGAAACTTCTTTCTGATCTGTGAGTTCATCTCACAGAGTTACAACCTCTGCCTCAAGAAGCAGTTTGCTAACACTCTTTTCGTGGAATCTGCAAAGTGATATTTGGGAGCCTATTGGGGCCCATGGTGATAAAGGAAATATCCTCACATAATAACTAAAGGAGCTTTCTGAGAAACTGCATTGCCATGTGTGAATGCAACTCACAGAGTTACACGTTTCTCTTCAGTGATCAGTTTGTTAGCACAGTTTTCTGGAAATCTGCAATTAGATACTTCATAGCGCAATGAACATTACAGTGACAAAGGAAATATCCACAGATGAAAACTAGAAAGAAGCTTTCTTAGAAACTTCTTGGTGATGTGTGAATTCATCTCACAGAGTTACACTTATGTTTCGTGGAGCAGTCCATTAACACTGTCTTTGGGAAACTGAGAAGGGCTTCTTTGGATCACATTGAGGCCTACGCTGATAAAGGAAATTTCATCCGTTCAAAACGTGAAAGAAGCTTTCTGAGAAACTTCTTTCTGATCTGTGAGTTCATCTCACAGTGTTACAACCTCTGCCTCAAGAAGCAGTTTGCTAACCTCTTTCGTGGAATCTGCAAAGTGATTTGGGAGCCTATTGGGGCCCATATTGATAAAGGAAATATCCTCACATAATAACTAAAGAGAAGCTTTCTGAGAAACTGCATTGCCATGTGTGAATGCAACTCACAGAGTTACACGTTTCTCTTCAGTGATCAGTTTGTTAGCACAGTTTTCTGGAAATCTGCAATTAGATACTCATAGCGCAATGAACATTACAGT
>NW_022143095.1:0-7991 GCF_007565055.1 Rhinopithecus roxellana | reverse complement strand
CTTTAAAACTATATATGCAATATATAATGGATATATAATATACATTGTTAATTGTAAAAACATATAAACACCAAATCTGGGATGATGGATACCTGTTGGAAGGGAGGGAAATGCAATTAGGGAAGAATAAACCAAGGGTCTCAATTATATTTGCAATTTTATTTCTTATGTTGTGTGGTGGTTAATGAACTCAGATGTTAATTAAATAAATATACAATCATCTTTTTATTTTGTCTGAAATGTGTAAAATTTAATAAAATATAAAGACAGCTTGGTGATGCTTGCCCTAGGGAAAAGGAATACAATGAAAAATCTTTCAATGATATGTTATATCCAGTATTTTGATGAAATTAAGAACAATTGATTTTCATTAAGCTAACAATTCCTTTTTTAACAACAAAAAGAATATTTCATTCTTTACTTATGTCCCCTCAGTTCTCTCTGCTTGGGCTTTCATTTCCACTACTGTATTGAAACTATCTCTATCAAGGTCATTAACTTGTGTACATTTATGGTCAATACTTTGCTTTTACATGAGTTAACATTCCAACAGCATTTAAGACACTCATGTCTTTGAAACATTTTAAACCCTGTCTTCTCTGTAATTCAACTAGTATTCATCTTGCCACAATGGCCAATCCTTCTTCACTGGTTCCCCATGTTCTAAACTGCTCTGGAGTTCACACATGACCTCCATTTGGCCAAATTCAATAGTTAATTCAGTTCTAATCTGTAATAGTTAATTTTACGTGTCAACTTGACTGGGCAATGATGTGATGTCCCAATACATGATTAAGTTATTTTGGGGTGTTTCTGCTGGAAGAGATTAGCATTTGAATCTCCTAACTATGTAAAGCAATTTGCTCTCTCCCAATGTCGGTAGGCATCAGTGAATTCATTGAGGGCCTGGATTTTTTTTTTTTCTTTTTCTTTCTTTTTTTTTTTTTTTTTTTTTTTTTTTTTGAGACGGAGTCTTGCTCTATCGCCCAGGCTGGAGTGCAGTGGCGACATCTCAGCTCACTGCAAGCTCCGCCCCTCAGGGTTTACGCCATTCTCCTGCCTCAGCCTCCCGAGTAGCTGGGACTACGGGCACCTGCCACCTTGCCCGGCTAATTTTTTGTATTTTTAGTACAGAAGGGGTTTCACCGTGTTAGCCAGGATGGTCTTGATCTCCTGACCTCGTCATCCACCCGCCTCGACCTCCCAAAGTGCTGAGATTACAGGCGTGAGCCACCGCACCCGGCCGATATTTTTTTAAAGGGCAGAGAAAGGAAGAATTATTTCTCTCTGATTAACTGCTTGAGTTGAGACATTGATCTTCTGTCTGTGGACTGGGACTTACACTAATGGCTTTCAGAATCAGCCTAGAACTACATCACCAGTTTCTAGGTCTCTAGTTTGCATATAACACATCATGATCCTTCTCAGCCTCCATAATCTCATGAGCCAATTTCTTATGAGTCTTTTTATATATGTATATATGTATATTTATATATCTATATCTATACCTATATCTACATATTCTGGTTCCATTTCTCTGGAGAAACCTTACTAATAACTTTATTTGATTGATCAGTAGCACTTACCACAGTGAATCACTACCTTCGCCTCAAAGTAATTTTTCATTTGGCTTTCAAGATAACATATGTTCATGGTTTTTCCTCCTGCCTTATTGCCAGGTTCTTCTTCTTACCCCACACTGGCTTTTCTTCATCCGCCTAATATCCCATACTATGTGCTCATTTTTTTATCTGTACTCCCTCTCGAGGTGTCCTAACCAATCTCATGGTTTTATATGCCATCTGTAAGCTGATGACTCTGTACTCTGCGCTGATGATTCTCAAATCTACATCTCCACTTGTGACTTCCCGAAGACTAATATACTATTGCCTATGTGACATTTCCACTTTGACATCTAGCAACCCTATTCAATTAATGGGACTTACACTGAATGTTTTACTTTAGTGACTGAAATGGAATTGTCTCCTGCAACCTCTGTACAGCTTTTCCTAGATGTCATCCCTATCTCCACATATGGGGCCACCATCTGCCCATACCTCAGGCCAGCCATTTGTAGGCATCCTTGAGTCCCCTTTTTTCTTTCAAACTTTACTTCTCATTTAATGGCAAGTCCTTTCAGTTCTGCTTCCAAAAAATATTCTGAATCTGACTACTTTTTACCAACTCTACTGCCTCAGCTCCAATTCAAGTCACCAAAATTATCCCTTGAATAACTGAGAGACAACATTGTAAAAGTCTCTCTTTCCACACTTCAATTTTACACAGAAATGCCAACGTTAACTGTCTAAATCATGAACCAAATCATACCTCTCCCATATTTATCATTATCTAATAAATCCTTATTACATTTAGAATAAAATCACAATCCTTTACCATGACCTTAGGCCCTATATGATCTGGCTCCTAACTCACCATATTGTTCTACACTTGTATTACTCCATTCTCATGCTGCTATAAGGACATACCCAAGACTGGGAAATTTATGAAGGAAAGAAGTTTCATTGACTCAGTTACACAGGGCTGGGGAGGCCTCAGGAAACTTACAATCATGGCAGAAGCAGCAGCAAACATGTCCTTATTCACAAGGTGGCAAGAGAGAGAAGAATGAGAACCGACAAATGGGGAAGCCCCTTATAAAACCATCAGATCTCATGAGAGCTTATTCATTGTCACAAGAATAACATGGGGGAAACCACCTTCATGATTCAATTACCTCCCACCAGAACCCTCCCACAACACATAGGGATTATGGGAACTACAAATCAGGATGAGATTTGAGTGGGGACACAGCCGAACCGTATCAACACTCAACCCACAATAGCATTTTGTCTGTCCTTTTAAACCTCTAAGCTTGTTTCCTTCTCATTCCCTTTGCCCTACTCCTCATCAGGTCCATCCTATTCTCTCACTCAGATCTTTACGTGGCTGTCTTCTTTCACCAGTCAAATTTCATATTAAGGTCTCCACCTCAGAATAGTCTACTATGAGTCCCCAACTACAGAATCCCCCATTGCTTTACATCACATTAACATCTTTTATTTTCAGATGAAATAGATTTTCACCTGAAATTATCATTTTTTATATTCTTTGCTTATTTCTTACACTATAATATAATCTCTTTGAGGGGGAGGACTTTTCAGTTTCATTTGCCGATGAATATTCATTACCTAGAAAAGTGCATGGCACAAAACAGATGCTTAACACTTATTTGTTTTTTCTTTTCCAAATTTTAAGATTCAGGGAGTACATGTGCAGGTTGGTTATGTGTGTGTGATGCTGAGGTGGCTCAACAAATATTTGTTGACTGACTGACTGAACATTCTCACAAGTTACCAGGTGAGTAAATCATTTAATCTCATTTACTTTTGGGGTATTTTCTTTACTTTCAGTAGTCATGTATTGGTCCTAGGGGTTTAACAGATATTTACAGAGTCTTTGAGCCTTCAGTATATACTGGTGTGGTAGCCAGACTGCAAGATGGTCTCTAATGATTCTCATCTTCTGCAATTTATACCTTTGTAGAATACTCTCCCACATTGTATCAGAGATGGTCTATGTGACCAACAGAATATGGCAGAAGTGACACTGTGTGACCTCTAAGGCAAGTCACAAAAGATACTGCCACTTTCACCTTGGATCATTCATTCTATGGAAAGCCAGCCATCATGTCATGAAAATCCTTTAGCAGCCTCTATGGAGAGGTCTATGTGTTAAGGAACTGAAGAGCCTCTGGCCAACAGCCAGCAACAATTTATAACCATATGAATAGGCCATCTTAAAAGCAGAGCTTCCAGCTCCCATCAAGTCTTCATATGACTGCAACTCTGTACAACATCTTGGCTGCAACTTCATAAGAGACCCAGGGCCAGAACCTCCCAACGAAAGTCCTCGTTAATTCTTAATTAACAGATATTATACGAGACAAGTGTTTATTGCTGTTTTATGCAGGTAAGCTTGGAAGTTATTATAATACAGCAATAGGTAACTAATAGGATTGGTCTCCACTGATATTTTCATTTCCAAGTCCCCAAATGTATTTGAAGGTGAGAAATAATATGTGAATAACCACCTTATGCTGCTTCCATGCGTTTTCCTCCTATTTGGCTTACTGCTCTGTCTTAAAATGTTAGGTCACTCTTTCCTGCAATCCTTCTACCTCAGAGAACCTAGGATATTAAAATTAAGAGACAAGAAAAGAGGTTCTTCTGGGTATCTAGTAACTTTGCTTACAGCTCTATAGCACAATGCTACTCAGCCATAATCTAAAAGGTTGGCTAGTTTCTTGGGAAGGAAAAAAGAAAATAATCACATACTCAAAAGAATCTGCATATGTCAAATGGAAATAAGAACAGTACTCACTTTATAGATGCTTAGAAAGGAACAAATGAGAGAATGCACATAAAGCTGTTAGCATAATGACTGATCCATGGTTAGTGCTAAACAAATATTGGCTATTATTATTGACTTTTATTTTACCTGGCTCCTTTTTTTTTCTTTGAATAGGCTTTTAATTCACTAAAATAGATTAGTGAAAATAGTATTATAAACTCCTAACACTACACAATAGCTGATGATTTATATGAGAGAAATGTTTTCTAAAACCTGTTATCATAAATTGAGGATAGACTTTTCAATACATACATATTCAGAGAAAAAAAATTAGCCTGAAAATTAACCAAGGGCTATGTTATCTAAATTATAATAAGAGATTGTCATCTTAACATATTGAAAACTAGAGAGGGATGAGCAAGAGACTAAAAATGTAGTAAGAAAGCAAAAGCAGCAAGAGATTGACTTGAATGTCATTATCTTATTGCCTTTTGGAACTAAAAATGTATTGTTTCTCATATAAAGCAAAGCACTGAAAACTATTTGGCAGCAAGGCTATTATTTCACATATAATTACATCTCATACAGAGGTACATTGGCAGACATGTGGTGGCTAAATTGTCCATTTTCAACTGGAAAAAAGAAATGCAGTTCTTTTTTCACTTACATTAGTCAAGAAGATAACCGCCCACAGGAAGAGATAAAGACTTATTTGACACTAAATCTATAACCAATGATTTCAGTTATCACTTGAAATTAGTGAGAAGTTTGAAATAGGCTTAAGAATTTTTGAAGAGCAAATTTGGCACCACACTGTAACAGCAGATGAAATGCAAAAGTTAAAAAAATTAAATAAATAAATAAGAAAGAAAAGTTAAGAGAAAATGTGATTTTCATGTTTTGACTGTGTTTAGATTTAGGAGTTTCTAAAATAGGATTTCTCTTAGGCAGATAACCTCTGAAAAAACAGACGTATTAATTTACCATTTTTGAAAATAAATTAAGCATTTGATTAAACTATCTTCTATATAAACATATTAGATAAATCTTGAGTCAATGAATATAATAAAACATTATCCGGGGTGCCAACAACTAAGAGGATTATTTGTAAAAGTCAGACAACTAAATTCTAACCCTCTCAGCTGCCTATTCTGAATATTTATTAAGTCATCAGAGGAGTTCTGGTAATTACAAATTTAGATGAGTACAGTCCAGATATGTGTAATATAATATCAAATGTTTATATGCTTGAAAAATTGGAGAAAATGTTACCATCTGAATTCCTCTTAGGGATAACTCATAGCTATATGAAATAAATATTTATGTTAACCAAGGTATGGAGTGTAATGTTCCTAAGTATATTCAAGTTATAAAAATGTGCCAAACAGGGCGGCTATAGTCAATAAATGTACATTTTAAAATAATTTAGAGTGTAATTGGACTGTTTGTTACTCAAAAGATAAATGGTTGAGGGGATGGATAACCCATTCTCCATGATGAGCTTATTTCACATTGCATGTCTGTATCAAAATGTCTCATGTACCCCAAAATATACACACATACTTTGTAGCCACAAAACTTTTAAAAATAATAATAATAAAGTACAAATGTGTCTATAAGTTGCTATGTATGCGACATGGAGAAGAGAGGAATTTTTCCACTTTTGAGGTTGAGAGAAAAGAAAAGAAATAGAGATGATGGGAACAGAGACTGGAACTAAGGAGAGAGGAGATGGCTCAGTAAGGTCAAACATACAAAATGCTGAGTGTGCATGTGTGTATGTGCATGCACACGAATTGTTAAAATATTTTATTTTCAAAGATAAGAGAGAAAGCAGCAGAAAGGACTTCAAGGGCATAAACCCTCAAGAAGTCTTAGGAATCATGGAGAAGGATCAATTTGGACATTCTCAGGTCCTAGAACTGAGAATCTGGGGTAAGTTCACTTTGCTCTTCAACGAACAGAGAGACACTAATCAGCTACACTGTGCCTGTTGCTTCGTAAATTGTTCCTTCCTTTATGCTTATGATCTTCCATCATTAAGTAAACAATTTTTTGTATTAGTTGGGCTTCTGAACTCACCTTTTTTGAATTCTATGAGTTTTGACTATATAATTGATGTCATAATTATACAGTAAACCACTGAAAGGAACTTTTAAAAGACTTTGGGGAAGAAAATGAAAGTGTAGACAATAAGCAAGTAAACATAAGAAGGATAAGAGAATAGAGTAAGCATGTTGAATTAATTCACTCTAATTTTGTGCTTGCTCTCCTATGAGATTACCTTTTCCTCCAAAAATCTTCAAATTCCCAACTGTTCACATTTTCATGATCACTTTTATTCAGAGTTCTGATTTTTGCTGACCTATCTCACCTTTCACAGTTTGCATAAACTATTCACAAACCTGGCTGTGAAAGAATCCCTTTTCAGGATTCTGGGCAGGTGAGTATATATGTGTAAAGCATATACGTACAGAAAATTTTACTGAAGGTTTGGGGTAATATGAGAATAAGATTTCAGAACCACACAGCAAATGTCTTACCATATAATATTAATACAACATTCTTGATCACCAAGAATTTTCACCACCTGTGCTTTCATTAGCCCTCCTGACCCCTGCTCAGAGGGCCTTTCTCTTCATTCTCTGTACCTTATCATCTACTCTTTCTCTTTCTCCCTTAAATTCATCTCAGTTTCTTCCATGGAGAAGTCTATCTTTTTGTTTTAGAATCTCCCTGTATTAATCCATTCTCACACTGCTATAAAGAACTGCCCGTGGCTGGGTGCAGTGGCTCACACCTGTAATCCCAGCATTTTGGGAGGGCCCAGGTGGGCGGATCATCTGAGATCAGGAGTTTGAAAATAGCATGGCCAACAGGGTGAAACCTCGTCTCTACTAAGAATACAAAATTTAGCTGGGCATGGTGGTGCGTGCCCGTAATCCCAGCTACTCAGGAGGCTGAGGCAGGAGAATCACTTAAACCCCAGGGGTGGAGGTTGCAGTGAGGGGAGATCGTGCAACGGCACTCCAGCCTGGTGACAGAGTCTCAAAACAAAAAACAAAAGACATAAAACAAAACAAAACAAAACAAAAAAAGAAATGTCTGAGACTGGGTAATTTATAAAGAAAAGAGGTTTAATTGACTGACAGTTCAGCATGGCTGGGGAGGCCTCCATTCAAAGTTTAAAATACATAGCATTTTTATGATTGATAGCATTTTTTAACTTAGAAGAAAAATATGGTTTATTATATTATAAAAAGTAAACAGAAACATATACAAATTGCCAGATTTTTATCCTTACTCTATTTTTTAATTATTATGGGTACATAATAATTGTGTATAATTATTGATGTTTTAATGCCTTTTTCCTGATCTGAGAAATGAAATTAAACGGTAATATGCAATATGTCTCTTAGAGGGTACTTTATATATCAAAATAAATATACATATATGAAATTATTTTGAAATCTAAGAAGTTTCCTACAAACATTTGGCAGTATTACTAATGGTTTCCTCACTGTAAATAAGGCTGGTATATAGAGCACTTAAGCATTTTGTGAGAAGTTCTGCAGATATATACACAGAGAGAGAGAAAGAGAAAGGAGAAAAAGAGAGGTCAGTTGAATCGGGTATACAAA
>NW_022143094.1:0-45628 GCF_007565055.1 Rhinopithecus roxellana | reverse complement strand
TTCCAGTGAGCACCTGCATTCCCATCTCAGCCTCCCATTTACTACTAATAGTTGGGAGACTTTGGGCAACTGGATTCTTTCCTGAATCTTAGTTCTTCCAGCTATGAAACAGTCTAAGCCTGATACCTGCCTCCTGAGTCTATGCAAACTGCAGGGGATCGCGTACGGAAAGCATTAGCACAGCACCTGGCCATGGCATAATTTCCCTGGTTCATCCTAGCAGTGGCCCCCACTGGGGCTCCCTGCCGCAGTGCATGCATCCTGGGGCTCCCCCCGACAGGACCTTTGCATGGCCTGAGCTTGGCTTCAGCATGCTGAATTATAACTCATTAGTTCCCAGGTCTGCTTCCGGCCTATTCCAAGAACAGCTCCAACCTGGAACTGCAGCTTGTGTGTATCTGTATTCCTAGCACATACCATCTATTCCCAGCACATAGTAAGTGTGCAATAAACATTTCTGAGTCAAAAACTTATTTAATGAAGGAAAGTTACGAATCATAAAGTTTTCTTAGATTTTGATGAAACCAGTGGGCTCACATAAGCTAAGGAAACGACAAACCTGCAATGTTGAGCATTTTCTTTTCAAGACCTTAACTATGACCCCGGTTCTGACCATGTGGGCCCGGCGACACAACAGGACTTGCTCCTGTTTTTCCTTTTAGGTAAATCATTTCTCATACTTTCTCAGTGAGACTGTGATCATAGAGACAACCGTGATGTCAGAACATTCTGGAAGAATGGAAAGCATGGCCCAGTTTCAGCTTGGGATGTTGAAATCATTCTGGGATTTTTCCAGCACATTCATCAATAAAGACCCATGTAAATTAGAATCCTGGAACAGCATGGCAAAGTAAGTCCTAAAATCAGGCAGGTGCTTCTGATGCCGGCAGGGGCGGGGAGTCGGTGGGGGCTGGGGTGGGAGCAGGGGAGGGAGCCTGACGAGTAGGTAGCAGCGACCTGGATCTCGAGCCACTGCTGTCCTCTTGTGGCCCGGCAGATGATGTGCTTCTGCTTCACCAACTCGGTTCAGGCAGAAACTAGGGCTTCCAGGGCCACCCTCCTCATGCTCTAAAACCTGCAGTGAAAATTAGCTTATTTTTTCCAAAGAACGGATAATAAGAAAGAACTCTCTGCTTAATGCATTGCCCAGGATGAGTGTGACCTACTGAAACTGGGTTATGAAAAGACAAAAATAGCTGTGCCTGTCAGGAAAGAAGGCTGCATTCTGAAGTGGAATTTACCCAGACCCTTGGTCCTGGTAGACGGGTAGTATTCTTTCTCTGAGGTGTGGACACCTTGGCGTCAACGGCACCGTGAGATGGAGGGCACCCCAGCTGATGTGACACAGGGGGTCCTGTCTCAGCCTCAGCACCGAATGGTAGCAAGGAGCTGGATATGACAAATCTCTCCCCTTCTAAACTCAGGACTTCAGAGCAGTCAGTATGTTATGCTATTTCACCAGAAACCATTATCTTTGTTCTGTAAGTCCCTTATTTTGAGCAGCATCAAAATACACTTTGTCATTTTTGTCATTTGGTTCATTTGCTTAGTTAACAAATATGCACTTAGCACTCGCCACGAGCCAGCTGTCTCAAGGGTCCCGCAGACATTCGTCCCTGTCCTGGGGCTTACCTTATTAAACTCTCTCTCTCTCTGTCCCTCTCTTTCTGTCTCTGTCTCCCCCTCATTTCTACCCACCCCATGACCACACACGCTTGGATGCCTATGCTTTTATGTGAGAATCACATGACAACTCATTGTAGCTGCTAGTTGAGTAGGCTGCTGCAAAGTTCTCCACAGGGACACCCAGAGCACATTTCTTCCTGGATCAGACTGAAATCCATGTGGACACCAGGAATAAATGACTGGTGTATAGAAAGCCTTCTACGTGTCAAAGATTCTCTACTTCAGGCATGCCCCGATCAGGCCTTCGTAGGGGTGGCAAAGAGTCCTCCAGGCTGTTACCTATTGAGGGCTGGAGAGGCTGTCTGCTGGAACCTTTCTTTCTGTCCAATGTTTTCTTACATCTACCTTCTGATGAACAAAATAGTCAATGCTGGATGTAGAACACATGCAATGTTTGGAGTTTTCTAATCCAGTTAGTGCAGTTGCCCAAGGCTGGGTCTGCTGGGCTGTGTGGCTATGGCCCCAGGGCACTCCAAGCCCCAGCTGCAGGTCCAGACCCTACTGGGACAAACATAAGGAAGGAAAGACCAACAGAAGTGCCCCTGACCTCCCATACCCCATGGGAGAACTGCTGTGAGGGCTGCATAACAGGTGCCAGAGCAAGGGTGGCTTTTCCAGGGCTCTTCACGCAGGAGTGCTTACTTTCTCACTCACAGCTCCTCTGTGCATTCATTTGAGTGACCTTTCAATGTGCAGCTCAGTATCCCAGGGAGCTGTCTGCCTGGGGCCCCTCACCTGCCTGTAGATGGCCCAGAGAAGAGTATGCAAAGTGGGGAGAATGAGTGGGATGGTTGGACAGACAGTCCCATTCTGCATCCCTGATCCTTCATCAGAGGAAACAGCACATCATCCTGAAGGAAAAGTCAGGCTGACCTCAGACCAAATCCAGCTCTGCCATTTGGCTGTGTTAATCAACCTACTGACCCTATTTCCTCATCTCTAAAGCGGGTGTAAGAATGCAAACCTCAGAGGATGGTCGTCAGACTTAAGTGAGCTTATATAAAGTGTCTAGGACTGTTTCTGGAACTTAGAAATTAATAAATGGGAAGAGTTGTGTACATTGCATTTTTGCCTAAAAGGAATGGGAAACCTTTAGGGTCAATGAAGGAGAACAGGGGAACACCATCCTCACTTTCCCAAAAAGGTGCATTTGAGGATACAGCGAGACCACCTGC
This sequence comes from Rhinopithecus roxellana, assembly GCF_007565055.1. NCBI lineage: Eukaryota > Metazoa > Chordata > Mammalia > Primates > Cercopithecidae > Rhinopithecus > Rhinopithecus roxellana. Next base: position 42,767 of record NW_022143094.1, on the reverse strand, counting down.
TGAAGCGTGCAAAGCAGAATTCAATAGATGACCACTGAGGTCCGACGGGCCTGACTTCTTCCACACGGTCACTGTATCAGACTGGATGAAAGAAGGAAATAGGAGCCTCGGTGAGCACATCAGAAGTTATCCTTGCCAAAGGGGAGAAAGGTGAGCCACACGATCCTGTCTGTGGCATATTGGAGGAAGCCTGATTGACTGTCTTTATAGGAGCACAGGGGGGCCTCACAGGAGCTGAGGGACAGCATGGGATGTGAGGGGATCTGAGCTGAGAAGGGCGCCCATGAGATGATGAGAGGGGCGGCCAGTGAGAAGGGCGCTGATGAGCTGAGTGGTGTTTGCTCCAGCTGTCATACGTCCCTCACAGCAGCCAAACTCCTTGTAGCTAATAGCACTTATAGGAAGTAATTTGGAAAATCTCACCTTTATCCCTTCTTTTCATAGTCCGCTACTGACCACGCAAATTACTTGGAGGGGAACATGGTTGTAACCCCACCGTTTTAGTCCATTTGGGCTATAAAAACACAATACCTTAGCCCGAGTGACTTATAACAACAGAAATCGGTTTCCGATGATTCTGCATTCTGGAAGTCCAAGATCAAGGCAGTTTTGGTGTCTGGTGAGGAACTGTTCCTCCTAGACGGTGCTTTCTCACTGTGTCCTCACATGGCAGAGGAAGGACGCTCGCTCTCCGGGGGCGCCTATAAGGACACGAACCCTATTCACGAGGGCTCTACCTTCATGACCTCATCTAACCCTGATTACCTCCAACAGACCCCCATCTCCTAATTCCATCACGTAAAGGGGTATGGTTTCAACAGACAGATTGGAGGATATGTGAACATTCAGTTCATAGCACCCACCGAAGGCTTTCTTAAGGTACAAGAATATTCATCTTCTTTAACTTCTCTGGTCTCTCAGCAAAGCGACATCACTATTCCAGAGAGACTTCGGTTTGAAAAGGCCACCTGACCATATCAATTATAGTCATGCATCCATTGATGATAGAGATACTTTCTGGAAATTGACTTAGGTTGCCCTACCCTTGAAGAATATCAAGGTTTTATGAAACAGACCATGGCTAAACAGCCAAAGGGAGTCCTTACGTTGTAACCTGCCACTCCTCGACAAGTGGATTCTGTCTCTTGAGGGGACTCCACCTTGCACAAGATTTGAACTCATAGATTCGCACTCTGGCTTGACTTAGCAGAAGCGCGTATAAAACCGCACTGTCAGCATCTCGACAGAGGAAATCAGGGATGCCACTTTCCCAGGCTGCAGTGGGGATGGCAGTGAGACCCTGACTGTGCATCTCTCGGGACTGCAGCACTTCCATTTGAGTGACGATGTGGAAGTCAGGTTATCTCCAAATCTGATCCACATTCACAAAGAGGAGCGGCTTAGATGCCACGAGCATTGCTACCAACAACATCTTACGCCAATAGAAAAGCTTATTAGAGCTCTTCTTTTTCTTGTTTTCATATTGATCTTTAAACTGCCCAGTGAAGGAAGTGAAACAGATATTTTTTTCCCCTTTTGCAAGGACTGGAGAGACGGAGTGCTCTGTCCAGGTCTGGGGAAGTAGTAGTAGGCTCAGGGAGAAAGATGGTGAAAAATCACTGCCCTGCTAGTCTTTTGGGTGCGTGAGAGCGGGTGAAACAGGTTTTATGGTAGAAAGTACAATGTAAATAGTAAGATTTTGATGGTTAATTAAACATTTCAAATAAATCAGGACACTCAGAGAAACATTTTCCATTGCCCCAAATACCAATAGATGTGTTTGTTTTGTTTTAATTCATTTCTGGCTTCTTTAAGAGATATTTAAGGTGGAAGGAAAACATAACTTCATCCTCAGTTTTCAAAACTCTGCAAGTTTATATTAATATAATGAATAGAAAAAAGCTGGAGAAATGTATAAATAGATCTTAAAAGAAAGATGAAGATGCCATAAAAATGGTCCTGCTCACAACTGTTGTCACCATGGACCCTGGCTGCGGGGGCCCGGGACGCCCACCCCCGGTTCCGGCCTCACTCTCAGGCTGACGCGGCGTGCCCAGCAGGGGAGCAGCAAGACGGGATCTCCCTGCAGGTGAGCCTGCATCCATCTGTTTATTGCACGTTAATCCTGAATTTGGGGGGCGATCTGTTTGAAAGAGGCTATTCCAAGGTGGCCCCCCATGTGTGGCGGCCCAGGGATGATGACTCATGGCTTTGGTTTGGGCAGATCTGAAAGGCCTATCGGTTATTTTGTCTACACGGAGGGAAGGTTACAATAAGCTGATGTCATTGTGACGGGCACCGGTCTGTTCCCATCCGAGAGAATTCATTTTCAGCAGTGGGGGGTATGTGTTAGATCTTTGTTTATCTTGCAGCTGAATTCTCAGCCAGGTCTGTGGAATTTTGAGTTGCCAATTTGTGTGCAATAATCCAGAAGATTAAAGAATTCTTTTTTTCTTCTTGATACAAGAAAGTATTTTTTTAAAATTCACAGAGGAGAAACATAATTTAATTTTTGAATATTTTCTTTAATATTTTCAAATACATGTGGAAGAGAGGGCTTTGGGGGCTTCAACAATGGAAATAAGTGCAGCGTCTCTCGTATTAAAAGTGTTGCATAAAACGTAAGCACAATACTAGAAATGCTAATGTAATTTATTCTAATTGAAGAATTATTCCGATTCACTATAACTCTGTATAACTGTATATAAATTAATGATAGTTTTAAAAGAGTTCAGCAAAAAAGTGTATAAATAGGAAACACTAGAAATGATAATTATGACTATTTGATGTGCCAGAACATTTTGATTCTGGATAAATATGAGTTTAATGTATCAGTAATATATAAATGTAGCATCATCAAATATAGCAAAACTAATATAATTCAAATATAATATATAATAATTAGTATGCAATTATATACAATTATATATTTTATATATATTATATAACTATAAATATATAATCATTATATAAAATAATTATCATCTATCATTGTATGGTATATAATGTAATAATTACATAATAATTAATATATAATTATAATATAATTCAAATATAAGTCAAATTAAATATAGTCAAATTAATGCTTTTATAACAAACTAGTTAAAAATAGAAACAAATCTCAGAGGCTTTAAAATGCAAAAGAATATTTCTCTGCCACGTTTGGTGAGCAGAATCAATTACTATCTTAATAGCATTGCATTTGTTAACAATCGTCTAAACAATTTTCTTTCATTTTAGAATTACTATTGCGCTCCAGTTTTCTTATTCAGAAACAATAAATTAGCAGGGCAGAGACGGCTAACTGCCTCCTGGTTTGGGGGCGTGGGTCTGGACTTTCTCCATTTTCTTAATAACAAGACCCCAAGTTTATTAAAGTTTATTGATGAAGGGGCTAAGCACAACTGTGTGCTCAGCTACAGTCCCTGCCTCTCTTGCAGTTCACAGTGGCCACATGGTACAGTTCTGGTCAAGTGAGACTTCTGGGAAAGCCTTTCCAAGTGAACAGGTTTGTCTAGATTGTTCCTTTGCCCTTTGCCCTAGTCTGTCTTTGAACCAGGAATGTGGATGCGATGGCTTGAGTGCCAGTAGCCATCTTGCACACGTGACACAAAGACTCATACCCTGTGGACTCTGGATGGCTACAAAATCCCTAGAAAGGAGATTTAGAATGAAATAGAGTCCCTAATAATATCTATTGCTTATTTTCTTGTTAGCGAGACATGAACATGTATCTTTTATGAACCACTGTTATGGAATTTTCTGTTAAATACAGCCAAACACAATTTCCAAATGATACAATTAAGATAAGGAATAAACTGCTAAGATGATAAAAACATTGTGTTCTTCTTGTATATTTCTTGTTCATGATTATTAAATACGCTCTGAAAACCTTGGGTTGCTGAAGGAGAAAGATCAAAAGGAAACTTTACCTGCCGTTGTGGGCCAATGTCCTCCACATTTAGTCTTTGTTCATACTTTTTATGAAATATGGTACCACTTACAAAAGAAAATCCGATAGATGATAGGTAGATAGATAGACAAATGATATGTAGGTAGATAGGTAGATAAATAAATAGATGATAGATAAATTATAGATTGATGATAGATGATGGATAGATTGATCGATAATAGACAAATAATAAACAAATAAATGATAGGATAGAGAGTGAGAGATAGATAGATAGATAGGATAGATAGATAGATAGATAGATAGATAGATAGATAGATAGATGATTGATAGATAGATAGATTAGATAGATAGATGGATGATAGATAGATAGATAGATGATAGATAGAGATAGATAGATGATGATAGATAGATAGATAGATAGATAGATAGATAGAGATAGATAATAGATAGGTTGTAGACACCTTGGTTCCTTGAGGGCTCCTCCACCATCCTATCCTACATGTCTGCCCGAAGTCGCCATTATCATGGATTTTATGTGTATCATTTTCTTCATACTCTTTTTATGTATGTGTTCTTAAGCAAAATTGTTTAGTTTTGCATATATTTTATACAGATGAGATTATGCTATTTGTATTCTTGTGTAACTTCTTTTTCACCCACATTGTGTGATGTGGATGAAGCTCATCCACATCAATCTATTTGGCTATAATTGATTGATTTTTTCACTGCCATGTGGCATTGAAAGTATGAATATACCAAATATATTTATCCACTCTCTATACATATTTGGGTTGTTGTGTCCAGTTTGGGGTTTTTACAAAGAATATTGCTATGACCATTCTTTAAATGTCTCCTGGAACACGTGTGTGAGATCCTACCTGGTGTAAATATTTAGAGAGAGAATTGCTACGTTGCAGAATTGTCACTGGACTCTGGAGAATTATTTTACAAAGGAATTTGTCCCAATTTACACTTCCACCAGCAACACAGAAGACTTTCTGTTGTTCCATATGCTCATCAATAAGTATTCACGCTGCCAAGTGCAGCCTGCCAGGAGTAGGGAAAAAGTTGGCTTAGAACATAGGCCCAGTCGCAGCATCCGTGAGACTAGAGACATTTATGCACTCAGGCCACTTGTCAATTGAGCTTATCAATTCATTCTACTGATTTGTCGTTCACTATGGAGTCATGAAAGAAAAATATGGAAAAGAATTTAATGTAGTACAAAGAGCCAAGGACGGAATCATGAGTCGTAGATACAAGTTCCCGGTTAATTTATTTTTGTGGGTCCAAATTCCTTGACCTGAGTAACAAGGATGTCACACTTGGATGGCTTCTGATGGCCCCTGGTGGGGGTCTTCATCTCTGAAATTTTAAAATACCTTACTTCTGTTTTACAAAGGGGAAGAGAGGCTTATATTTGACAAACTGTGAGACTTATTAAGTTTCTGAAAATTTCTTACTACATAATCCCTTAATTTAGACTCTGAATTCTTCCAACCGCTGTTTTAAAAATAATAATAACTTTTACTTGAACTCGGCGACAGGCTTAAATTAAAACTTGTACTTAGTGGTGACTTGGTCATAAACCATTGCTTTATGCTGGAAACACTCAGCTTGCTAACTTACGTTGGGCTTTTTTATAAAAATTTTTTTGACATAGTCTCACTCTGTCGCCAGGCTGGAGTGCAGTGGCGCGATCTCAGCTCACTGCAGCCTCCACCTCCTGGGTTCAAGTCATTCTCCTGCCTCAGTCTCCCGAGTAGCTGTTATTACAGGTGCACAGCATCACACCCGGGTAATTTTTGTGTTTTTAGTAGAGACAGGGTTTCCCCCATGTCGGCCAGGATGGTCTTGAACTCCCGAACTCAGGTGATCTGCCCACCTTGGCCTCCCAGAGTCCTGGGGCTTACAATTCAATACACTTCCACGTTTGCAGGGCGGAATCATTACTGCAGGCGACCCCTGACCCAGAAGGTCCCTGGCTTGATAATGCTCTGCCGTTCCCATGTTGAACTTCTTAATCCTTTTGAACAAAGGACCTCAAAGTTTCATTTTGCACCTGGGCCCCACAAATTATGCAGCTGGTTCTGGGTGTTTTGTATGTAAAATCACCTCTATGCAAATTTCTCCATAAAACACAATCATGACAAAACCAAGAGAAAGAGGTAAATTGTTTCTAAGACAAAAAGAGCAATGTAAAAATACGATGTTTACCTAAAAGGATCGCCTAAATGTTCAAATTGGAAAAATTTAAATTGCATTGGTGTAATGGTCAGTTTTACATGACGATCTTTCTAGGTACAGTTTCCAGTTATTCAAACAAATGGGAATCTAGGTGTTGCTGTGAAGATATTTTATGAATATGATTAAAATCCATAATCAGTAGGCTTTAAGTAAGAGAGACTATCCTTGATATCCCAGGTGGGCCTTTTAGTTGAAAGGTCTTAAAAGCAGAAACTGAAGGAAATTCTGCCTTTTGAATAGCACCTTCAGCTCCTGCTGGAGAGTTCCAGCCCATCCTTGAAAATCTACTCCAAGAACTGTCAACTTGCCTAGCCTGTCCACTTGCAATAAATCTCTCCTATATATCTCCTTCCAGTTCTGTTTTTCTGGCTGAAACCTGACTGCTACAACTAAATATCCACAAAGAAGACTGAATTAATAATGAACAATATAAAATGCTACATTTTTCTTAAAAAACAAAAAAAAAGAGCAATGTTTTTGTTCTTTTTTCTTTCTTTTTTCCTTTCTTTAATTGCAGTGCACATGCAGCAATGCTGCTTTGCAGAGTTTGGAAAAGACGCCTTTACCCTTCTCATGCCGGCTCCGGGGAAAAGAGTTCTTCCACAGGTCTGTTCCCAGCCACTTTAAAACGGCCGTTCTGGCTGGGTGGTTCACGCTTGTAACCCAGCCCTGTGGGAGATGGAGGCAGGAGGATTCCTTGAGACCAGGAGTGTGAGACCAGCCTGGGCAACAAAGCAAAATGCTGTTTCTACAAAAAGCAATTAGTTAGCTATTTAGCAGGGCATGGTGGGCCTGTAGTCCCAGCTACTCAAGAGACTGAGGTGGGAGGGTCGCCTGAGTCCAGGAGGTCCAGGCTGCAGTGAGCCGTGATCGCACCACCGCACTCCAGCCTGGGCAACGGAGGGAGACCCTGTCTCAAAAAATTTTTTTAAGAAGCCAGCGACTCCTACATCTCCCTACCCATGTGCATGTGCTTATGAGAAGGAAAGGGCAAGAGAGGGAGGGTAAAGGGAGGGGGAGTTAGGGAGCTTACATCTGTCATCCCCTCAACACACATGCACACGCACAATGCCACACACCAAAAGCTTTCTATCCACGGCATACTTGGGAATTTTTGGCGTGCTCATAATCTGATGGACAGTTTATGGAAAGAAGGATTTCATTACTTCTTTTATAGAGCGTTAAAGAGTTTTTTAATGTTGCTTCAGTGCTATGTACACTGGGCAAGAAATCGCCAGTGTTTCTGAATTTGTTTTAGCTTCAATTCAAGACTATTCCATTAAATAAAATTTCTTAAAAGCTGCACGTCAGTGTGTTTTGACTTAAAAGAACACGGCAATTCTTTTGATTTTGTTAATATTCCAAAAATAAATATTTGACTCATAAAGGTTAAGGAAAATTCATTCTTGTTTACAGTGGCTGCACATGTCCTGTGCTGGTTCCAATTCTGGCAGCCAAGCAGCTGGCCCTTTCCACCGGAGCTCCCCGGCCAGCTGTGTGCCCAGGGTTGCTTGAAAACCTGTTAAAAAGCATTTACAAACGTTCATATAGACAGGTGTGCTTGCATCAAGCAAAGGTGCCTTCTAAGAATCTAATAAGAAGGATCACACATTTAACTCCATAAAACAGTCAAAATTAAAGGCAGGTAATGAAAAGGGACGCCCAGACAACTTAAACAATGAGTGACTTCTTTGCCAAATTGCCTTTTGCCTCCGTCTCCCAAAGGGCTGGGTCCGGGACGTGGGATGTGCTCTGGCCCCAGCCGGGGGGGCACTCTCTGTTGGTCACATTTCTGTACCAGGAACATCTGAGCCTACAGAAAACGCCTCCCTTAGGATTTGTGGGTATTACCAAGTGTGCTAGGAGCTGGAAAAAGGGACTTCTCATGTAGAAGTGTCTCTCGTGCTCGTTCACCTTGATAGGGGCATTTCACAGGGGTTTCTCCAGCTGCATGATTGAAATGACAGGGAGAAGCAGCTCTCATTGCCCCATCAGGACACAGCCAGCACCAGCACCTGCTGGATTCGAGCCACCGTGTTAGAAACACGCAAACTCAGGTCGCTCCATGTGTTGTCAGATCGTGTTGCGTGGAACGCCTCTGCAGGAACCGCAAGCCACCCACCCTTGAGCGGAAACTGAGAGTAAACATTTAGAAACGTTTCTAGCAAATTTTTAACTTTTTATATTTTGAAATAACTGCAAATTTACAGAAAAGTTGCAAAAGGTACAAAGAGCTTCCTTCCTTCTGTGTACTCTTCAGCAGGGCTCCCTGCTTGTCAACATTTATCTCAATACCTTCACAGTCTATGTGTGAGGAGGGGGCGGGGTGGTTGTCATGTACACCTGGGTGTTCCTGAACCATCCAGTAAGTTGCTGCTGTGACGATGCGTCATCTGTTATTATTAATACTCCACTGTGCATTTCCTACACACGAGGACATTTTTCTGCATAAACTAAGTACAGCCATCAAAATCAAGACATTCACATCGCTCTGTGTAGTTCCATCACATCTCCCATCCCCATTCAAGTTTCCTCAATGGCACTAAAAATGGTTTTCAAAGGTCCAGAGTGCAACTGAGGATCACACATCGCCTGTGGTTTCACAGCTCCAATTCCCTTCCACCAGACACAGTTCCAAAGCCCTTGTCTTTCAGGATCTTCACTTTTAAACACAGATCTTTCGCTGGATAAAAATACTCCTTGGTTTGGACTTGTCTTGGGTTTCTTTGTCATTTGTGCATTCGGGGCAAGAATCCCTTAGAAAGGACACTGCGCTCTTCTCAGGGTGCCACATCTGGAGGCACCGTGATGGGCTGTTCTTGTGTTGCTGGAAAGACACACTTGAGGCCAGGCGCGGCGGCTCACCCTGTAATCCCAGAACTTCGGGAGGCCGAGGCAGGCGGATCACCTCAGGTCAGGAGTTTGAGACCAGCCTGGCCAACACGGTGAAACCCAGTCACTACTAAAAGCACAAAAAATTAGCTGGATGTGGTGGTGGGCTCCTGTAATCCCAGCTACTCAGGAGGCTGAGGCTGGAGAATCGCGTGAACGCAGGAGGCAGAAGTTGCAGCGAGCTGAGATCGTGCCATTGCACTCCAGCCTGGGTGATGGAGCAAAACTCCATCTCAGAACAAGAAAAAGAAAAAAGAAAAGAAACAGCTAAGGCTGAGTGTGGTGGCTCACGCCTGTTATCCCAGGACTCAGGGAGGCCAAGAGAGGCAGGTCACCTGAGGTCAGAGTTGGAGAGCAGCCTGGCCAATATGGTGAAACCCTGTCTCTGCTAAAACTACAAAAATTAGGTGGGTGTGTGGTGGGCTCCTGTAATCCCAGCACTCGGGAGGCTGAGGCAGAAGAATTGCTTGAACTGGCGAGGAGCCAGAGGTTGCAGTGAGCCAAGATCCTGCCAATGCACCCAGCCTGGGTGACAACAGTGAGACTGAAAAACAAAACAAACAAACAAACCACCTGAGACTGGGTAATTTATAAATAAGGGGTTTAATTGGCTCATTGGCACATGGTTCTGCAGGATGTACAGGAAGCATGGTGATCTCTCAGCTTCTGGGGACCTCAGGAATCTTCCAATCATGGCAGAGGGCAAAAGGGGGAGCAGGCTTCTCAAATGACAGGAGGAGGAGCAAGAGAGAGTTTGAGGGGAGATGCCACACACCTTTAAATGACCACATCTCATGAACTCAGAGCAAGAACTCACTCATCACCAAGGAGATGGCCCAAGCCATTCATGATCAAACACCTCCCACCGGGCCCCACCTCCACCACGGGGACTCCGTTTCAACACGAGATTTGGGCAGGGACAGATATCCAAACTGTACCGGGCACCCGAGGTTACTTTGTCCTATTGGTGGGTGAAATTAATTTATCACTTGGTTTAGAGGAGGTCTGGTAGGTTTCTCCACTGTGACGTCAGGTAATGAGTTTCTGATACTCATTAGCTGATAAGGAATTGACGAGTGTTTTATGGAGAAAAACGTTGAGACTTGGACAAGAAAGTAGACTTTCCCCTTCTCTCCCGGTTATTAATTCACATCAATGTGAACTCATGAATTCCTATTTTGCTCAAAGGGTTACAAACAGTAACTCACTATTATTTGGATGCTTAAGTGTTTCATTTGGTCAGTGGGAGTGACTTTGATCTGATTCCTGGACTGGTTTAACAAGCCCACATCACTTTTTGAGCACTTCCATACTTTCTGGCACAAAATAAATTCTCCAAGCTCATCTAAGATTTTCTCTGGCCAACCCTGGAGTCAGCCATTTCTCCAATGAGCTTTGGTTCCTTTACGTGAAGTGTGGCATGTAGAACCCAAGCTATGGGTACCAGGTGTTGCCAGGGTGTCATTGTTTCCGTGCCCTAGCAGCATAGAGAGAACTAGGAAATACATGTAGATGCACATACATTGTCTATGTATATGTACACATATGCAAGTACATTTGATTTCTACCTATCTATTTTAAAGACCATGAGCTGACAACACCTGCAATCCCACCCAACACTGTAAGGTTTATTTTTCATTCCTCTTTCCATATCTGTAACTTCCTTTTCCAACAATGTGAGACATCAACTCTCCTCATCTCAAAGGACTTGTTTATTGTCTGGATTTCACCTGTGTAACAGTCTCTGGCCTAAGCTGGCTAAAAGCTAGGCCCACAGGCACACATCTTCTTCCTGGCCAGCTGCAGAGCCAAAGCTCTGACCCACTGAAGGGAAAGGGGAAAGGGAGGGATGAAGCAAAGGATGGAGGTGGGAGAGAAGAACAAGGAGCAGGGAGGAAGGAGCTATTGCTGCAGAGCGATTGGACACAGCAGTTTCACGTCTGTGGAATCTCATGACACAACAATGTGGCTTGTATTTTGCACGCTTTCGTCTTATTTTCTAGTGATTCATGTTACCATATTTTACAAAATGACTGGTCTGCAAATGACTTGAAACAGAAACCCAACACTAGCTCATCACCACAGGGAGTTTGGAAGCAATGCTCCAATCATACTTCCTTCCTCAAATAAGGGGATTGGCAAAGCCCAGCCTGGGGCTGGCACTCACCCTTATGGCAGCTTCCGTGGCAGGAAATGTCTGCTGATCTCTCACCTAATATTACTGTACCGTTTACATGTTTGCTGCACATATTGTTATGTTCTCCCTCCCTCCCTCTCTCCTCTCTCTCTCTCTGTCTCTCTCGGCTAAACCCATGAGGACAGGCATCTCATCTGTCTCTCTCCAGAAAAGCACCTGGGACCACGTGCCTGTGGTCCCAGCTGTTTGGGAGGCTGAGGTGAGAGAGGAAGAAAGGAGAAATTGTATCTTCAATAGAAAAAAAAAAAAAAAAACCATACAGATTCTCCTCCTGGGGTTCTCCTCATTGTCCAGAAGTCCACTAACTACCTGCACTGCCACCTGCCTTGCTCTGAACAGCGGCCCGTGGCCCAGGCCTTTGCACCCTTGTCTATCTCAAGCACGGAAAGAGAATGTAGCAAATGTGAGGCCCTCACCCCTGCATGTGTTGCTCGGCCTAATCTTCCATGTTTTCCTCCTTGCACTTTTCTTCCTCTGGGGCGAAGAGAAAGAAAAGAGAGCACGACTCCTCATTCATCCAGTTTGCGGGGAGGGAGTGGGAGGAAGTCTAATGATGGAGGCCCAGAACAAACCCATGCTCACAGCTGCTTTCAGCCTCCACGTATCTACGCCTACAACACCTCCTTACAGGGCCTAGTGGTCAGTATTCTCAGTGCCCTTCCAGAAACCACACCTGGCCCCAGGTGTATGACATGGTGCTACCTAACAGCCTAGGTAAGGCTCCCTGAGCACTGCCAAGCAAGAGGCAGTCTGTACAGACCCAGTGTGTGCGGGGTTCCTAAGTGCAGGACATGGTGCAGCTAGGAGTGCAGATGAAAGCCCTCAGCTGCCTGAAGTTCACGGTGCAGTGGAGGAGGGAACTGGCTGCCCAGGTGATGGAAGTGCTGGTAAGGCAGCTGGAGAGAGGTAAGCCATCGTGGAAGCTGCGGCCAAGCCCAGGGATAGCGGAGAAGGGCCAGGGGTTGTGGGGAGGGCAGTCCTTGCACACAGCAAGGGGAGGGGGCAGAGGGTAACCCCAGAGGCAGAAGAAGGGGTGTACATTCCTGAGTACCGAACCCTGGGACAGCTGGAATTCAGGATGCAGAGGAAGGGAGATGAAGGAATGCTGCCAATCATCTGTTTAGAGAGGAAGTAAGGTAGACTGAGGCCAGATCACATCACCACGTACCTTGCCAGGACCTACATTAGGGTAAAATAATACCAGATTTCAGTAATTCCAGGCTTCCAAGCACTTTCTTCAGACAATTCAACATTAACACCTCTAAACATCTTTGCAGAAAATTCAAAAATATGGCCTTCCCGAAATACTTGCTGCTAGAAAAACATAAAAGCCCTAAAGCGCCTCCACCAAGGGGAAATGAGAACAGTCAATATCCTTATGTCCCTCCGGAAAGTGTCATCAGCTCCAGGCCACGGGCATCCAGCTGTCTGCGAACCACCTTCGCACCAAGATGTGGGCTCTGAAATGCACTCAGCGGAAGATGACCCTGAGTCCTATGCAGCAAGGCAGCAGTTAACTTTAGCCCCGGAACTTCCTGCATGAAACTAGCTGAGACAAAGAGCCAACTCGAGTCCTCAGAACACACTGTGAGGGCACCAGGCTGTGTAGACCACCCACTGGGTGCCAACTTCGCCCCCACTGCCGTGGAGCCAGGCATGTTTAGTGGAACACGTTTTGGTTGGGAAGAGTGAGCGCTTTTGAATGATTTTCATTAGAGTATAAAGTATCTTGATTAAAGCATTTCCTTAAAATGCTTTCATGCTGTGCCTTCTTGTTAAAAACAAAACAAAACAAACAAAAAAAAAACATAAGGTCTCAGGATCCACAAGGGCAAGGATGCTGTTCGTTTATCAAACACTTTCCCCTCCTAAGCAGAAGAAATGCCAACCCTTCACAAACGCTGTTTTGTTAGAAATTGGTATCTGCCATATCCCTATAAGTGGGGAAAGAGAAAATATGATCTTTATATGCTTTATTCTTTAAGCTGTCAAATAATAATTCTACATATTCACGGCGTACATAGTAATGTTTCCATACATATAAGATCTAGTGGTCAGATCAAGGTAACCAGCATATCCATCAGGTCAAACACTTACCATTTCTTTGAGTTGGGAACATTCCATATCCTGCTTCTAGCTATTGACACTGTATATTATTGTTAACTGCAGTCATCCTATTGACACTGTATATTATTGTTAACTGCAGTCATCCTATTGACACTGTATATTATTGTTAACTGCAGTCATCCTATGGTGCCACAGAACACTAGCACTTTTTCCTCCTCTACCTCGCAATTTTGTATCATCTTTATATTTTATCACTGCTAAAATGCGGGGACCCCATGACATGGGTTGGGGAAAGAGTTAGAATTTGAACCCACGGGCCAGGCACGGTGGCTTACACCTGTAATCCCAGCACTTTGGGGGGCCAAGGCAGGTGGATCACGAGGTCCAGAGTTCAAGACCAGCTTGGCCAACATGGCGAAACCCCGCCTCTACTAAAAATGCAAAAAAATTAGCCGAGCGTGGTGGTGCACACCTGTAATCCCAGCTACTCGGGAGGCTGAGGACAGGATAATTGCTTGAACCCAGGAGGCGGAGGTTGCAGTGAGCTGAGATTGTGTCACTGCACACCAGCCTGGGTGACAGAGGAAGATTCTGTCTCGGAAAAAAAAAAAAAAAAGAAAGAATTTGAGCCCAGGAAACAATGCTTGATACATTCAAGTCTGTCATTCAAACAACGTCCCTGGAACCCATGCTAGCACAGGAAGACAAGAATGGGAAAGGCACTGGGGCTTTGGCCTCATTGGATGCAACAGCTGCATATGTGTGCACCGTGCACAGGCCTGCAGGGGGCACAGCACAGGTGAATTTTTAGCGGAGGTGGTGGTGGTGGTGATGATTACGCTGACGATGGTACTGACTGTGGGGTGGTGATTACAGACGGATGTCACCCAGCCCAAAAGCAGCTTTCTGGAACAGTATCAAGATAGCATTGAGAAACGGGTTTGGTGTAGAGGCACTTCCATTGGCTCACCACACGTGGGAGGATCAAGCAATACAACAGCATGGGAAGGAACCATGTCGCAGCCTCACACAAGTTGCTTGCACTTTCATTTCCAGCGGTATCATTCGAGTCTCGGCCACTTACCTGGCGGCGAACCGTACAATGCCTAAGGCATCTTTTGCATGGTTGTCCTGGATTGCTATTGAACCCTCAGGGTGATTTCAATGTCACTATAGACATGTCCAACTAAACAGTACAATGTCTCCGAGTAGGACTGTGTCCTTCTTCTCCCCACAGGTTGCTTCCTATCTGAGTCGGGGCCTGGCCTAGAGTGGGGGCAATAAATACTGGATGAACGGACACTCACTGGTTAGAGAGGCAGCCTGCAGCTAAGAGGTAGATATGGCCCCAGGAGGAGGCCGGGGCTGGGCCGACAAACTAGCAGCCCTGGCATCAAGCACTCGCTTGTTTTGGAGTGTGCTGGGGGCACAGGTCCCGCACCAGACCCCACTAGCCTCCAGAGACTGACTGTGGGGATGGAGGGAGAAAGGGCTCTGACCGTCCTTCTTTAAGATGGCGCAGGTACCAGCAGGCTTCAACACCTCCATAGTGCTGGGCAGACGTGCTGGGACACAGAGACGCACTCCAGGGCCATGTCCAGGGAGCAGCAGACAGCCTTAGACAGCTGCCCCAGGCCTGTTGGTCTCTATAAAAACATCTCAGGACTTTCATAACTTGTTTTTTTCCTATGAAATTTCTTTCTTCTCATTTCTGTTAACTTTGCTAGTTAAACTGTCAGGCCAGTTTTGAAAGGGAATAAACTCTTTGTCCCTCCTCCCATCCTGAAGCCAAAATCTATTTTGGTTCATATAAAAATGATCAAATTACAGCTTTTGGCATGTTCCTTAACTAGGAAAAAATAACTTGGATTAACTAGTGCCAATAAACTAAGTATTTTCAATTAAATTCTAACATTAGTAAAAATCAGTCATACCACTCTAAATCCTAACCAACTTTAAAACAGTATGTGTAACCCTCAAAGCAGCTGTCTGCAAAAGCAGCTTCTATTACTCATATGAAACTCTGGACAATAAAAGGAGTTGCTTGAGGGACTCCGGCAAGGCAAATGTCTTCGGCACAAAGAGAGAGCCCGGGCAGGTCTGGGCTTTCCATAATAGGCCATTTATGCCAAAGAGAAAAAAGCTCCACTTTCCCTCGTTTCTGTCCATCAGAATCCAGCTGCCTCCCAGAGCATTCTCAGGGTCCCGTAGATGGGTGGTGGGTGGGGGTCCCACTGTGGCTGGGGGCAGGTAAAGCAACCTTCTGGAGAGGTCTGGCACCAGGTACATTCCTGCCGTGCACACTCTGCCCATCAGCGTTTGTTCACATTCAAGTCCCGATGTGAGGGCACAGGAGGCCCAGTGGGTCAGCGATCCCACGCTAGGTGCCATCCTGTACTCCCTCTGCAGCCTGTGGCGGGGCTCTGGTGGCACGCGGGGCATGCACACATACGTTCTGCAAACTTGTCTCAGAACCCTTCTGATCAGTTGCGGGATCTGCCCATGGTACTGCTCAGCTCGTCTGCACTACGCTAGGGGCCTTACCCTTCTCATGTGAGTGGGGTACCTGGCTAAATCCCCATTGTCCACTGCTTCATTCAGGAAACCTCCATGGAGCATCTGAAGGCCAGGCGAAGTGCCAGGCACACAGTTCGCATGGTTGATTGAAAACCACTGACCCAAAGGTATTCGTAGTCTAATGGGATAGACACACCTCAACAGATTATCCCAGGGCAGCCCAGGAAGTGTCCCCAAAGGCGTGTGCAGGACATAACCACGGGAATATAGATGGGCACCTATCCCAGGAAGAGAAGCATGTGCAGACAGAAGGCTCTGCAGCTGCAAACAGGAACTGAGCAAAAGCGCACATAAGTTGGACAAATTGCATCTGCTCACATAGAAGACAGAGGACGGGTGTCTCCATAGCCAGCATCAAGAGCATCTGCATGGCACAATATAAACATACGGAAGTCATTAGTCATTATCTGTTTAAGTTTTAGGATAAAGATTATATGCTTACATTAAGACCACATTAGTTTGTAAAGGCTGTTAATTTAAGATTGCTTGCATTAAAACTGATTTCAGTTTTCAAATCAAAAGGATGGGGAATAGGAAAATTTATATTCGACTTTTCTAAACTGTGCAGAATAATTCACTTCAACAAGCAATTAACCTTCATTTTATGAGTGTAAACAGTTCAACTAATTCTTCTTTGACAGTTGTGGAATTTTTTATTCTCATGAATCAATTTCATATGTTAAAATGAAAACAAAATATTTTTGCTTAGAAACAGTTTTCAAAACTGACCAGCATTTCGCAGGGTGGTTAGCAAGCTAGATGATATGATACTTGAATGCTCCTGAAAAAAAAAAAATAAAATGCAAGATTCAACATTTACTTTTAGTTGTCAAATGGCTGTATTAGTCACAGTCCAGTCAGGAACACTGAAATCACACGAGCCCATTCGACAGAGGGAATTTAATACAGACGCTTTATGTAGGTGTCAGAGCTCAACAGGCCAACATGGAAGCCCTTGGTGCCCCAGATGTCATAACTGCAGGGAGAAACTACTGCCCTGGGCTGTGGACACAGAGAAAAGACATTGGGGTGGTCAGTACCTCCGAGCTCACAGGAGGGGGCCCTGCAGAGCTGGGACTCAGCCCTCGAGGAGGGGCATGGTTTGGATGGCCGCACTGGCACATTAAGGGCGACACGATGACACTGGCCTGGCCAGCTGGCAGAAAAGCTGTCGAACACAGCTGGCCACCACTGCCAGGAGTGGTACTGAAGGGAACAACTGGCCAAGGACAGCAGAAAGTCCTTTTGCTGTCCTCCAGAATCGCAACTTCCCCTTCGTGGAGTGGCTTTGAAATTGAAAGACAGGAGCTTAATACTTGCACAATGATTTAAGGTAAAATGTCTAGTAAGATCTAAAGAAAAATAAGAGAATGCTTATCATTTCATTGCACCATGGGCTCCTTCCCAACAACAAACTTCAAAATTCTTTACGTAAAGGTTTCTTGAGGCTGAGAAACGAAGGACGACAAGAGACAGAACCCAGTTCCTGTTCTCAGATGGAGGCTCCCGATTTTAGATGCATCTTCACAGAAAGCCCACATCACTCATCTCAGCGACCCGTGTGACCTTTGGCATGTGTCAGGCACACAGTGAGTGTGTCTCATCCTGCCTGGTCTTCCCCTCTTCTCGGGTATTCAGATAAACTCTCCTGCCCAGTCCTCCTGCACTTTGTGTGGGGCCACGTGAGATGAAAACCAAGTGTGAGTAGGAGGACGTGCTGTGTGCCAGTTCCCAACCTAGCCGCAAGATCTCCTGGGTGCGATCCCCATTTCTCCCTTCTTCTCTCACATGTGGCTGTGATGTCACCATGAGGAAGGGGTCACATGAGGAGCCACACATCTCCCCGATCCTCCACCAGCAGCATGAGAAGCTACTGAAATGTCGAGATTGATTTATCACAGCTCAGGGCAATATGCTCTAACACAGTGGATACTCAACTGCAGGTCACTAAATTATGTGAATATTTTAATTGTGAAATGCAGGTGTAACTTTACTCATAACTACTCACAGAAATAGAGTCAGAATTCAGGGATTTGTTCATGAATGATCTAAATGCAGGAGGTGCTGTGTTCTCCCCATGCTTTAAAACCTAGAACAACTAGTTTGAAAAGTCATTATTCACATCTCATTCTTTCTAGTGGAACTGACCCAGGGTCACATGGCGAGCTAGTGACAGAGGTGGAAACGGCATTCTCATCTCCTAATGCAGAGTCAATTGCTCTGTAAGTGAAATGCCTGCAAATTCAGGCCCTCATTTCTGTGGGCGTTCTTTGTCCTTGGCGGCTGCTACAGTCTGTGTTGTCAGTGCTGACACAAGCCAGTGGGGCAGGGGAGCAACAAAGGTGGGAGTGTCGAGTGGTGAGGGAAGGAAAAGTCAAGCAGCAAGCCCCAGCAAAGGCCAAGGGTCCAAAGAGAAAAAGAAGAAAGGCTTTGTTGAATTGGAAGAGTCTCTGGGTCTTTAAAATGGCCGGGGGCAGTACCTCAAGCCTGTAATCTCAGCAGTTTGGGAGGCGGAGGCGGGCAGATCATTTGAGGTCAGGAGTTTGAGACCAGCCTGGCCAACATGACAAAACCCTGTCTCTAATAAAAATACAAAAATTAGCTGGGCATGGTGGGTGGGTGCCTGTAATCCCAACTACGTGGGAGGCTGAAGCAGAAGAATCACTTGAACCTGGGAGGTGGAGGTTGCAGTGAGCCAAGGTTGCACCACTGCACTCCAGCCTGGGTGACAGAGTAAGACTCTGCCTCTGAATGAATGAATGAATGAATGAATGAATGAATGAATGAATAAAATAACCTGACAGTCACTTTAGGGGATGTCATGCCTAATGGAAAGAATACTGATAACACCATTTGCAGAAATAAAGCAGCAAAGGATCAGAAAACGCAGAATAGAATACATTTCCTTTTATGTTCGCTTCAAATGGTTTCCTTTCCTGGGCATGCTCTGGTAGGAGTGACTGTTGTGTAGGAACAGGACAGGCCTACGCAAGGGATCTCTGACCTCCTGCGCATAGACTGGAGTTAATGAACTTAAGATGCTCCTCAGTGTGAGCCTCGCTCAGGGTACAACACACTTTTTCTGTAAAGGGCCAGATATTAAATATTTTGGGCCTTGTGAGTCAGAAGGTGTCTGTCTCAGCTACTCAAGTCTACCATTGTAGAGACAACAGCTGTCAAAGCAGCCATTGACAAAACGTAAACAAGTGAACCTGGTTGGGTTCCTATAAAACTTCATTCACAAAACAGGCAACAGGATGAATTTGGTCTGAGAGCCATAGTTTAGCACCTTTAGTATGGCTCATTAACCTGATGAAACCCCAGAGCTTCCAGGAGCTTGCTAGAATCACAAATGTAAAGCTGTATAATAAAGTCCTAGCTTCTCTTTCTGATCATGTAATTGAGGATGGCCACTGGGCCTCAGAGAGCATGGATGCCTCACACAACACCTCAGTCCTTCAAGGAAAATAGCTTAGATACATGTAGCACTCATGTGGGTGAGTCTAATTCTGGAAGGTGGCTGGCTGGATGTGGGACATTTTCTGCTTCCCAAGTTGGATAGGAGATGTAGGGCTCTTCTGATTGGAATTAACCATGCCATTTTGTCAGTAGGGTATGCTAGAAGTTACAACAGGAGAATCCCACCTTTCCAGGAAGACTCTGCAATACCCAGCCCTGGTCACCTGCTGCGTACCTTGGGTGACTGAAGACAGTCCATCTCACATCCCACTGAAGCATGATGCCTGCTGCTTGAGGGAACCTGGGAGCCTGATGCTTTTGCTGTCTTCTGCTTTGTACAGATTTCATACATAGCAAACCTACAATGAGAACAGACTCTAAAAACAAGTGCAAACTGTAAAGAAAAGGTCCTCTGTTTCAAATCCTCAGAGGTTCCATGATTGAGCAGACAATGTGCGTCAATGTGCGTTAAACGTGCCTCTTGCTGGAGATAGGAAATTGATGCTATTTTAAATTAATTGCTATTAATCATAATAAAAAGAAAATGAAGAAGTTATACAACTTATATATATAAACAAAGTTATACAACTTTGTATTCATTACTTTAAGTAAAGAAACAATTATTTATGGAATTATCAATGATAATAGCAAAGTCATTCATTAGCTTGTTTCCAACAACCATGCCCAGCATCTCATACAGTCCTTAAAGGAAGACTCTTATTTCCTTACGTGTGTCCACGTGAGGACGTTCACTTAACCTTCAAATTCTAGCTCAAGTTCTTTCTAATTCTGGAAATGCCCTACGGCCTCAATGTTGCCAGAGCTCTGTGAATTGTATCTTAAAATACACTTGTCTAGCTTACCTCCCTGAGCACATTCCACATTGGAATTTTATTTAGGGGATTCTTGGGACAGCCTAAGAAGGTCCCGCCCGGGTTTGGGAATGCTTGTCACGAGTGGTGCACGGCTAGTAAAGGTCTCAAAGGCTGCCGCTGCGGAGTCTGTCTCTCAGGAGGCTGCCCTGGGAGCCAGGCCTGAGCGCAGAGGGCCCGCCCGTTCGCAGCAGTGTCCTTGTCACTGTAGGCAGCACCATGCGGAGGGCAGGACAGATGGTCTTCCTCCGCCACACACCAAGGCTGCCTTCGGCTAGGTCCTGGTGCTGGGACCTGTGAGCCCAGAGTGAGATGGCTGTGTGCAAACGCGCTGGGGAGAAGGCGCCCTTACACTTGGGTCCCCTCTGCTGGTGGTGCAGGCCACAGACACGCTCTTGTGGCTAAAACAAAATTGGGACAAATTGGGCTGTGAGGAAGGGGCAAAGAAATCCTCCTGCCACTGCAAGCAAGCCGCCTCCGCTTGCCATCGCTGGTCCACAGTGGGGCGCACAGAGCCAGACGCCCGGCAGGTGCACAGGACCCGAGCTAGTCCGTCCCCAGGTGTGGCGCAGGGGTGATGGATTTTGACTGTTGGGCCTTGAAACATCTTTGCCTCTTTCTCATCAGATTTCTTGTTCTAGAGTATTCTCTGTAACAGGGAGCTGCGATTCTTTTTCTGTAAATATCCAGAGAGTAAATATTTTTGGCTTTGTGGTGCGTAAAGTTCTGTTGTAACTGCCTAGCCACAGACCATGTGTAAACGGCTGGACACAGCTGTTTTCCAAAAAGAACTTTATTTACAAATATAGGTAGTGGATGGATGAGTGAGTAAACAATTTTTTAAAAGGGAATATTATTCAGCCTTAAAAAGGATGGAAATTCTGACCCATGCTACAGCAAGGATGAGCTTTGCATTTGTTACTCTGAGTGAAATAACCTAGGCACGAAAGGTGAAATACTGTGTGATTCCACTCATGTGAGGCACCTAGAGTACCAAACTCATGGGGACAGAAAGAACGGGGTTGCCAGGGCTGTGGAGGGGGAATGAGGAGTTATCATTTAATGGGTACAGAGTTGCAGCCTGGGAAGAGAAGGTTCAGGAGATGGAAGGCGGTGATGCTGTCCAACAGTGTGAACGTACTCATCGCCAGTGAACTGCGTGCACTGGAATGGTAACTTTTATGTTAGGCGTATTTTACCACAAATGTAAACCGGCTGTGGGCGACTCTCCTCTATACTCCTCAAAGGTAATGCACGTAGGAAACACAGAAATATTAAATTTTTCACTCAGCAGATAGTCCCAGTGTTTCAACAGCATTAATCCTCTAGGGCATGGAGGGTGGGGACGGGGGCGCAATGCGCAGTGTGGTCCCTGTTTTACTGGGGACAAGAGAAAGCAGTCATGAGAATTTCTTGGACTTTCAAGAAATTCAGAAAAGAAGATAAAAGACATATTTACTTCTTGGAGGGAATGGGGTCATCATTATTTTTTCAAAGACGGTCCATTTTAAACCTGTTTGAACACGTAAATTGTTCTCAGTGCCTAAGAATATTTCCCAAGGGGCCAGGCACAGTGGCTCACACCTGTAATCCCACCACTTTGCAAAGGAAGCTTAGGCGGGCGGCTGACGAGGTCAGGAGATGGAGACCATCCTGGCTAACACAGGGAAGCCCCGTCTCTACTGAAAATACAAAAACTTAGCCAGGCGTGGCGGTAGGTACCTGTAGTCCCAGCTTCTCAGGAGCCTGAAGCAGGAGAAGTGCTTGAACCCAGGAGGCAGAGGTTGCAGTGAGCCAAGGTTGTGCCTCTGCACTCTAGCCTGGGCGACAGAGTGAGACTCCATCTGAAATAATAAATAAATAATAAATAAATAAATAAATAAAAAATAAAATATGAAATATTTTCCAAGGAACACATGTAATACAAAATGTAATTCGGTTCAGGCAACCATGTTACGTGAGTCTACAAAATTCAGGTGAATGTCCTCAGTCAGTCATTAGAGATTGAATTGTTTCCTCCCAAAATTAATATGTTGGAGCCCTAACCCCCAATGTGATGGTATTTGGAGAAGGGGTCCTTGTGGGTAATTAGGTTTAGATGATGTCATGGGGGTGGAGTCCTTGTGATGGGACCTTAGAAGATGAAACCAGAGAGCTTGTGCATGTGTGCGCTCTCTCTCCTCTCTCCCCTCTTCCACACATACACACACACTCTCTCTCTCTGTCTCTCTCTTTCTCTGCCATGTAAGGACATAATGAGAAGCTGGTCTGTCTGAAACCCGGGAGGAGACGTCTCACAAAATCCGAACCTGCTGGCACTTTGTTCTGCTACTTCCAGCCCCCAGAACTGGGATCAATAAATGTCTGTTGTGTCAGCCCCTCGGTCTGTGGTATTTTGTTACAGCAGCCTGAGCTAAGATGATCGCATGCATGTATATGTGTGTGTGTAGGTCCTGTGGATGTAGTCACCTATACATCATGTGTGTATGCATGTGAACACACACACAAGCTCACATACCATTAAATGGTATTGCATCAACCTATGTAGGTGTACAGGAATGGAGAGAGGGAGGGAGCGAGTCCAAGGCCCCTCCATAAATACTAAACTTTCAGTGATTTTAAACATTCTCTTAGAAGGTGGAGACTCATAACCCCAGAGCAGGAAATTCTCTGTGAGTTCAGGAAAGAACAGAACAGGGAGTGGCCC
This sequence comes from Rhinopithecus roxellana, assembly GCF_007565055.1. Classification (NCBI taxonomy): domain Eukaryota; kingdom Metazoa; phylum Chordata; class Mammalia; order Primates; family Cercopithecidae; genus Rhinopithecus; species Rhinopithecus roxellana. Next base: position 19,836 of record NW_022143094.1, on the reverse strand, counting down.
AACAATGATACCTTTTCTTTGCCCTTCTAGGGTGTGGACTGAAGTTTGATTTGGTTAAGAAACGCCCACAAGGAAAGGGCAGGGGTTGGCTAGGTGACACAATCTCATTTCCCCTCCTTACATAAACTCATGAGCAGAAACACTAATTTGAGTTTTTGCTTGTAATCTGGCATTATATTTCATTTTGTTCCTTTTCTCCAGCAGGGTTTGCTTTATGGAGCGCTCAGTGAGAACGGTGCTGGGAGTCATTCACTGATACATCACGTAAACCTAAAAATACTCCGTCACCACCGCTTGGCCAGCTTTGAACCTGTGAACTTGCAGCACAAGGCCTGGGGTCCTGTTGGGAACCCCACTTTATAATCTCATCCGGAAACCCATCCTCCCTGTGTCCCCAACTTTTCATTCCAATCCTTTAAAAAAAATTGTTATGTTACATCCTGATTCCACTGTATATCTACGAATAATATTGCTAGGTTTGTAGATATTTTCATCCCTAATAACTTTATGGTGTTTACTTAACCTTGCTTTGATACTGCTATTGACTTTGGAATTATAATTACTACTACTAAATGAGAATGCTTGATGAGATGGAGGCAGACTGACCAACCACTGTGTGGGAAAGGGTGCAATGGCCGTCATTAGAAACCAAATGGCACAGAACAATTAATTAGACATGACCAACATCAGCTGCCCCTATTCTCAGGGTGATTAAGGCCCAGAGTTAAAAAATACTGAAAGTCACATTACCTTGTTTGATCTTGAGAAGGGTGGGGCTGTCACATTTGCCTCTAAGAGCTTTCCTGTCTCATTTTAAAATGAGTTTGGCTTTGGTTTAGGATTAAGCAGCCGGATGTTTTCTGCTTGTTTGCAGAAGTCGTTCTACCAGGTTTATGGCCCCGGAGAGGTAAAAGTGATCAGTCAGATGTTTGGGAAGTCAGGATAAAGATTTGCTCTTTCTCTCTGTCGAAGGCCAAACCCTTCTTAATTAAAAAGAAGCAGGCAGGGAACTGTGCTGCACGGCTCTTTCACTGAAATGGAATTTGCTTTAATGAAGACCCCTGTGACGGTGGCCCAAATGCTAACATAAGGGCAGTAATTATTTGTTTTTAACACTCTAATGTGTAAGTAATCCTGAAACAAAGGCAAGGCACTCAACAAACTTCACTGAAAAAAAGCCATACTTCAGAGGAACTCTGCTGAGACTCCTACGAAAGTCCAGAACTCTCTTCTCCTATGTCCCATCTCAACAATTCTATGCACCACCAGAAATCAGCCACCATCCCTCCGCAGACCTCTCCCTAACCTGCACCTCCCTAACCCGCCCTCCTTCCCCAGTGCCCTATTTTCAGTGTTCTACTGAACATCTTCATCTCAGTTCTCGGCTCAGGCCCCAGACTTAGATGGCCAGAACCACCATTAGCATCTCTGCCCTCACCTTCCTGTTCTTGTTTACCCAAGTCATCCAGGATACACCTGGCTGTCTCCTTTCACTCCTCTCTCCTTCAGCTTCTAAAGCTCATCAGTGCTAGTGGTGTTTGATTTTTATTCTGTCTGGTGTTTCCATTCTTATTGTCACTTTCTGACGGTGAACTTGCCTCCCCAGTTCTTCCTGAACTGCTGGAATAATCTGCTTGGTAGTCCGGTCCCCCATGTAACCACTCTCCAGGATGCTGCCAGGGTGACTGTCATCATGCACAGCTTAATTGTGTTTCTCTGCCGGTCGAAAGCTCCTAAAGTCCCCAGATACAGTCCAAACCACTGATGGAAACTGTCTGGGTCTCTGCCAAACACCAACCCCAAGTCCCTTAGCACCTTAACACACTTTTACCAAAGTGGACTGTAGAAGTCTTGTCTCAGCTTACAGCAGCACAGCCTGTGGGGGTTCCCAGTGGACCGCTGCTTAGAGCATGTGATTTAGAATAAGAATTGGCTTCCAAACCTCACTCCAGCACTTTCTAGGTTTGAGATTCAGCTTTGGCCAACCCTCCAACTCCTCTGAAACTGTTTCCTCAAAAATGGAATTCGTCATAATCTGTATGTGTTTTTAAGCATTTGTCGTGAAAGTGAAATTAAATGCTTAAAATTCAAATAGCAATTTACTAGTGGAAAGAAGTATTTTTATTGGGTCTGGGGAAGCTAAGCCAGAGGTCTTCATCAAGTCGAGAAAACCAGTGGCCAAAAGCAAACTCTGGACAAAAAGGCAGCCTCAATAGAGGAACTGAGGAACGGAAGATGGTCTGAGTGAACAACAGATTCAGATGCAGGTCCCTCTGCTAGGGGAGAGCACGCAGTCAGAGACCGCGCTGTCCCCCGGGGAACTGCTGCGGTTGCAGATGAAGAAACTCACCTCTGAAAGGGGCTGCGTGTCGTCATGCCCGATCACAGTCATTCATCCTCTTTTTTTAATTATTATTAGTTTTATTGTAGTAGGAAGACCAACAATTTGCGGACTCCAACGCGCTTTCAGAATCTCCACGATCAGTGGCATTTAACTGAAATAATTGTGGATATGGAGTGGAAGAAAAGAGGAAACTAAACCTTCCTGGTCTCCTATTGTCTGGAACAGACTTTGTACAGAGAAGCTCCCTTTCCTTGCAAGCCCCACCCCATCTTCCACGGACAGACAGTGACCGGGGAGTGACCACCAGCACCTGGCCTCCCTGAGGTGGCTCATGGCTCTTTGGCTTCAGGGCGCTGTTGCTGTTGGCTCCTGCTCCCCCTACAAACAATCGCTTTAATAAATGTCCTCCTGTCTCAGTGAATTACTCTCTGGGGCTGGGGTGGGGAAACGGAGGGAAGCCCTTCTGCTGTAGGAACTGGGAGTAGCAGATGTTTAAACGTAAAAGAGGACTTCCTCATCATGGGTTGCTTTTTTTCATTTGCAAATTACACCCACATATATTCATAAAAGAAAAGACAGACAGAGTCCCAGCAGAGCTTCTCAGCTGGAGCAGGCCCTCACCTGATGCCCCCGCTCTCAGGTCCCCCACACACTGGCATGACCGGCCCTGCTTGTCTCATTCTGGGTCTCTCTGCTCTGTCCTTGGCAGCCCAGATTTGGAGGTCAAGAAGAACAGGAAGGTCCGCTGGAGGCACGAGAAGCACATAGGCTGGCAGAGGGCAGAGGCCGCAACGTGGGTGTGCCCATCCTGAGGGCACAGTTTCCCAGGGGAGGCAAATGACCACAGACTGTGACCCAGGCCTCCTGCCTGAGAGTAGGACAGGCACAGAGCTCTCCCGCACAGCTTGTGTTTGGTGTCAAGGCTCTTTTATTTTTACATTTCTGTATTTTCCAAAAATAAGTGTTCTAAAGTTCTTATCATAAGAAAAACTATGAATTATGAAACATATTTAAATTATTAAATGTGAATTAAATTAAATATGAAATATATTTGAAATCAAAATAGGATTTTCAAATAATATAAGTCAACATAATAACAGTACACAGACACATATTTAATATTATAAAATCTTCATAAATAAAAAATAGAATGCTTCAAAGCATCTTACATATTATTTAACATCTAGTGCCTTTGTCATCTTGCCCATGAAATCTTAGTGTTCAAGCCACTCAAGTACTGAGAGCGCTTGTGTAGAACACAATGCACTTCCACACGCATTATTGCAGAATCCACGGAATCTCTGGGAGAAGAAAAGCGACGAGTATCAATTCCCGATTTTACCCCAGGACAGTGGGCTCAGGAGCTGACCCAATGCCCACAAAAGCAGCCAGCACCCAGGGCTTCTAACGCTACTGGGCCTGGCCAGGATAGGTAACGCTTTCCATGACTGTCTTTGGCAAAATAAATTTCTCCCTCCTATATATACAAACTGTCCAGAAAGAAAACAAAGATACATAAATAACTCTGCTAAAGTCAGTGGCTGAAGAAAGTTATGTGTGATAAAAAAGCAAACAAACAAACCAACCAACCAGGTCCAGGAGGACGGCTCTTTTCCTGGGGTAACAGGCAGCTGTCTGGAGCTCTGCGACACGGGCCGGCCCTCCTGCTGCGCTGCGGCCGCTGCCACTCCAGAACTGAGCAGGGCCACCGGGCCACAGTGGTGACTACACACCCATTGTTGGAAGGAATGAATGAATGAATGAATGGCACAAAAAATAAGCAGAGTTGCCTGAAACAGGCAGACACGATCATATCCTGTCTGTGTTTTCTTAGGCATACTCTTGCCTTCTGTGAAGTCTGTATGAAAGTTGTTAACACGATGCTTTCTTTTTATCTAAGGTTTACTGTTTGCAGTGACAGTGACCCTTTAGGATCACCCAACTCGTCTGGGTTCGCGTGGGACTGTCCCTGTTTCCGCACTGGAAGTCCCTTGTCCCTGGAAACAACTTCCTCCCAGGCAAACAGGGACAATTAATCACCTACATCTAGATGGCTTCTTTAGGGCAAAATACAGGGTCAAGGATTCACAGCCTGAATTTGTCAGTTCTTACAATCTTGTGGCCACTTAAAGTGGCAATGTGACCTCTGAGTGCAGGGTATTTTAAAACTGGGGAGATCACTTTCAGTGGTCCCTGCTTGTTTGCCTCTAAAAGGCACAGTACTCAGTGAATGGTGGGGGGGCAGGAGCAGGAGGGTTTGAATTCAGCCCCTCACCCAGACCACATTGTCCCCTTCTGCAAAACCGAGGCCTTCATCCCAGGCAAGTTTCTTAAACTCCTTTCAAATACCCAACTCGCTGCATTGATGAAGTCAGCTTTCTGAGCTGCATGGGAACCCCTTCTCACCTCCTACCTTGAAATCTGGGTAAGTTATCTCTTCTTCATCCCTAGCACTGCCTCTGCCATGAAACCTTTCCGGGCCTTCCCAAACATCCAACCACTTTGAGAGCGGCTTGTCCACTCCCAGTCTCTAACGTGGACCCGTGTCCCTCCACCTGGGTGGACCTTCTGAAAATGGAACCTCTTCGGCATCAGTCTCCCCACATGTTAAACAAGGAAGACACCCATCAAAAATGACTTTATGAGGATTCCATCCCCACCGTTCCATTGAAGTTGAAAACATCTTGTTCCTACATGTGAGCCATCTGTTGCTTCTGCTGCTTTACTTAATGCTATTTCTTGTGCAATTAAAACAGTACTCTATGCAAAACATTCTTCGCTGTGATGAACAGACTGCTGGGTTGGTGCTAGTACATCGCAGTTCCTCAATAATCCTGTGTTGGTCCTTCTCCTTCTGCACACATGGGATCAGAAGAACAGGGTGCCCCAGTCTCAAGATGTATGTGACCTGGGCAGTATTTGAATTGAGAATCGATTCTCCAAAGTGCCTAATCTGAAATCTTGCGCCTAAGGAGACTTGAGCACCAGTAAGAGTTTGATTCTGAATGTGGAAAAACTCAAAACTGTCCTCGGCTCTCACACCAAAAAAACAACCAACAACACAGAAGGCGTCGGTGAGTAAGTGCAGGTGATTTCTCTCCACCAATAAACAAGCAGTCAACCTGCGGCTGACACCATGGGTGCCCTCCAGTTCAACTCTGACATGCTCCACCTGGAGACAGCGGCATGTCCCACAGGGCGAGGTTCAGGACCACAAGACTGCCCCCTCCTCCTTAAACACAAGCCTCAGGTTCGGGGCTCTGAACTTCTGACCAACTGGCTTCAAGTTGGGCTTCCCATGACCCCCTGTTTGGGTTTGATTAATTTTCTGGAGTGGCTCACAGAACTCAGGGAAACATGTTTTCCAACTTATGATGAAGAATGTTTTAAAGGATGGAAGTAAACAGCCAGAAGAAGAGACACCCAGGGCGAGGTCTGGAAGGGTCCCAAGCGCAGGAGTTTTTGTCTCTGTGAAATTGAGGCGTGCGCTACCCTCCCAGCACGTGGATGAGCTCTTGTTCACCTTCCTGTCTGCCCCCATACGTTCAGCTATCTGGAAGCTCTCCAAATCCTATTCTTTTGGGTTTCTGTGGAGGCTTCATTATGTGGCCATGAGTGAGTAAGCCATTGGTCTTGGTTGATTAACCCTGGAGGTTGTGTGGGGTGAGGAGGTCTAACAGTCCCAATCCTGCCTTTGTCTTTCTAGTGGCCAGCCCCATCCTGAAGGTACAGAGGGGCTGCCATCATTAGCATACAAAAGGCATCACTTGGGAGACTCTAAGCATTTTAGAAGTTGTATGCCAGAAAACACGAAGTTGAAGATCAGATATATCTTTCAGAGCATCACAGATTTCATGATACTCTCTTTGACAACATGAAAAAGTTCTCATTTTTCCACATGAGTAGATTAAATCTACCAAAGAATTTTCTTATGGGAACTATTTACATTTTTGACTATTTTGACCCAATTTCACACTTACAGAACAGTTGTGAGAGTTAAGTACAAAGATGCACAGGTGTGCTCCCCCCAGAATCTCTAAATTTTGTGGTATTCACTTTTTTTTCATATGAACTCTTCTACTTGGAAGGGGCCATAGAGAACATTTATTCCAGCATTCTTGTATTTGAGATTAGGGAACTGGACCCAACCACTCAGTCTCCTGCCCGTGGTACGGACTGGTACCCACAGCCTCCAAGCCTCAGCACTGAGTCCACTTCCTGTTCCCAGCCACACATCACATCATCACAACAGATCCTGTTTCAGCAGCTCGCTTCCCAAATGCTCAAAGCTGCACTTGGCACGGAAGGGATGCCAACACCTCACAACCCTCCCAGACTCGTCTGAAATGGACCTGTTCCCACTGTCCACTCAACTAGTCACACCTGCTGGAATATCAACCTTTTTAGGAGAACAGGTTTGCATCAGCCATGACCCCTGCTTTGGAGAGAGGAAATAGTGCTGCTGGGAAACGCGAAAAAATTATTTACCCCTCCTCAGTTTGAGGAAAAATATTTAAGTCATTATCTATGTGAAATTTTCACTGCCCAAACCCCTCTTTATTTGCGCTTTTTGTTTCCTAGTGAAAAGTAAAACACGTTTGCTCTTGCGAAATTGCGCAAGGAAGATGCTTGGGGATATTGCCCTTCTTTCCTTCTCCTCTCTGGTCAAGCGAGGGGTGGGAACAAGCATAAAGGAACACAGAAGAGGGGGATGTGGAATTGGCTTTAGAGAACACTCTTTCGGCGTCTCTTCCTGCTTGCCGCCGGCCGTTGGCAATGGCAGTCCCGCTCTCTCTGCACCTGTGGCTCCTGTGAGAATGTGTTACAGGTGAAGAAGCCACTCATAGCCCTCACTGAGATTCCTACAGCAATAATCTGAGAGTTATAAATTCACTTATGGACCTAAAACAAATGAACAGGAGTGGGTATCCCATTCTGCAGCCAGCCCGTTTATCTGGTGGAGCACACTTTGCCTTGAACATGTGGTTGAACGATGCCTGTGAAGAGAAGCAAGTGCATTCTTCCCACGTGATCAGGTCTGACTTGGGATGAGTGGGCAATGCTAAGGCCTGTACTGGTTTTCCCATGGCTCTTTTCCACCTCTCAGGTGGGCATGGTGCATTTCAGCAGGGAAATCTTGTTTGATTACAGAGAAGTTTACCTCCACTTGTTTAGTTTTCTCGTCAACATAAGTCGACGATAACTTCCTTCAGGAAAGAGTTAAGAAGGTCTCTGAAAATGCTGCATTGGGTTTCACAAGTTGCACTGGAATACGTCATACTCTTATAGGGCAGGTTGAGACTATAAACACACAAAAGTCACAGTGCCCAGGTGTGAGGCCTCAAAATCACCTGCAGCTGGGGAGTGGCCTTTCCACCTAAAACTGTGAAAATACATTTTAGGGGAGAGACAGTCAGGGAGATGAGGTAAGCAATATGGACAATTCTCTTGATCTCGTCTGAGTCTGAAGCAAATGGTGTTTTGTAAACCTGTCTTTGGATTTTCAAAATTTCAGCTGTATGCTGAACCCTTTAAGTGTGCTGCTGCCTTTCAGATACTTACTACAAAGAAGCTTATGTGGAGAAGAGGTTACTCCCAGGTTAGGGGAAGGGCAAATGTCTTCCATTTCGAGCATCAGAAATTGCATTTTCAGTCCAGGAATAAGGGTGATGGATTTCATCCTGAATTTATGTGTGTGTAAACCAACCAAAATGAAGCTGGGAGAAGCTTTGTATGCAGAGCACTATTACACAGCAATGTTCATTTAGCAAAGCATGGTGACAGCATTGGAGTGTCGTCTTACAAACCCCCTGCAGCCTATGGCATGTGCCAGAGAAAGTCACAGGTGCACGGCCATCCCTGAGGAGAGGCACAGAGGCTGAGGATCTGCTTTCTTCTTTGAGGCTGATACTGAGATAACGTCACCAGGAATGTTGTCTAAGGCACAGGTGGAGAAAAGTGGAGTTTCTCTAACAGGAAATTCTTTAAGCCAGAAAAATGTTCAAGCGGCCATTGTAAAGATGTGCTCGGAAGGTCAAGAATTGAGACCTTGGATACTGACAGCAAGTACCCCTACATTTGGAACCTGAATTAAGAAAGTTATCCCTTTGAGTCCACTTTGACTAGTTAGCCATCGTGGAGTGAGTAGCCCTGTCTGCTCTGCAGGGCTCCAGGTGATGCTGAGGATGCTGAAGAGCAGCATAGGACTCACCAAAGCATCCTTTATCAGCTACAGGAACCATGCATATACAAGTTAACAATAGTCACACCCCCGAATTCCCTGCTCCCGTCCACACCATAAATGCCCTGGTGGCAACCGCCTCCTGCAAGCTCTTTGGGATCACAGGCAGCTCACAGTACAGCTCCTACCTTCTGCCTCGGAAGCAAAGGTTACCTTCCTTGAACAGTCTGGATGAGGTCCTCACTAACATTAAAAGGACAACGAATATCTCAATTGGTGTTTAATGTTTTAATTTGTGCCACTTTTAAAAGCAATTTAGATTTTACATGAATTAGAGGGGTGTGTTTTACTCCCATCCAGGTAAAATATGGGCAGGGAATCCTGGGCTCCTGGAGATGTTCCTGCAGGAAGTCCGTGGGCACCTGAGTAGTTGGAATGGGAAGGGAGAGTTTGACCTGAGACAGCATGAGCTCCTCCCAGGAACAAAGGCTTTGTGAAAACATCCTGCTTCCCATCCCTCAGACAGGTCAGGGTGGGTGGAAGGGTCGGAGAAAGAAAAGTCATCAAAGTGGAAAGTCAACCAAAAACTGGAAAAGAGTAGACCCATCCCATTGTTTCCACAGAACTCATGTCATGAGAACAGACTCCTGGGGTCCCATTTCCTGTCTCTCCTGCACTTTTTCCCATGAGAATCTTGTCTTGGACTATGGGCCTGTAACAGTTTGGACAGTCAAGGGCACCAGGCTGTCCGCTGAGAATAAGGTGTAGGGAAGACAGCCTCCTTGGCAATCAAATAATTAAGCCAAGAGATGAAGCATCGCCTTTCATTAAACTCTCAAGCTAGCTAAGTGTTCATGTCCTAAAGCCTCTTATCTAGACCAGCGGAAGAGTGTAAAATGGGAATGCAATCTGGCTCGTTAACATTGCATCAGAAGCTCGGTTCAGCATGGTGCCTCATTCCCTCGTGTTGCCCTCGCCCAGCAAACAAACAAAACCGTGCTGAATCTCAGTCCCAGAAAACAAGCAGTTCGACACTGGGGAGGAGATCACTTTTCTGGGAAATTTGCAGAAGAAAACAGTCGATTCCATTCTTCGGTCTCTCCAGAGAAGTTGCAGTGGAACTGAACGATCTTATGGATCTATCCTCTTTTTCTCTCTTTACAGAACCCACCTCCTTTTCCCATTAGGGTTATAGAAAATAGCATATAACTGGGTCATTAGGTTCAGGCCCAGAGAGCTGTCCAAAGGTCAATGGAGTGATATTTTCACAGCTAGCAGGAGAATAGTTTTCCCACTGCAAATGTGGGGGTGAGAAACATTTGTGCTTCCCTGATTTCCTATCAAGCTTAGATGGCTGCATGCAGGGTAGAGAGAGATGATAGGAGATGGATTGATAGATACATGAGATAGGAAGATAGGCAGACAGGTGCACTCCATAAATGAGGAGATGAAGGGGAAAATTCGAAAAATGATCAAGTTTTTTTTTTGGAGCTTTTTGTTTGTTGGCTTGTGTTTTGGTTCTGTTTATATTTAAATGGAGTATAGGGATTGTGAAGGTGGTGACTGGGTGAACTCTTGTCTCCAAACCTCGCGTCTCTCTTCCAGCAGGGCTGTTGTAAGATGACTCACCAGGACACAGAAAAGGCAACGTGGCAAGCCACTGTCCGCCAGACCACCTTTTCTAGAGTGCAGTGGGTTATCTCCCTCACAAGCGAGCCCAGAGGAAAGGCTGGACCTCCCTGGAAAAATCACTCCCATAATGAAAGCAGACCCTGACCCGGGCCACAATCTTCACTCAGCCCTCCACCTTCTAAAAATAACAGCGCCAAGCCACTCTTCCTTCCAGCTGCAGGCTCAGGACAGGGCCTTTCTAAAAAAAAGAAAAAGAAAAAGTGCTTCTTCCTGTTTCACTAGTACTAGACACAGATGGCCAAGGACTCCCCACACAGATGCCCTAAATTTCACGTCCAGTGTGACAGGGATGATGTGAAAGAGGGAAAACAGGCTGCTGCTGGCTGTGGTTAGAGAATCAGGAAACAGGGCAGCTGTCCACGGGGCTTTGGCCATTAGAGCTGTGGGAAAGCCACTCGCTGATTTCGCCTGTTTTCCTGCCCTCTCCACGGAGCAAGTGCAGGTGTTTTAGAGATGCTTTGCTGTTTTAGAGATGGACAGGTGTTTTAGAGACACTTTGGGTTGGAGCTGGACGTTGCATCTTCACTCAGAGGGACCTCAGTGCACACACAAGCCCGTTCCTGGGCACTGAGTTCCACCCTTGTGTGCTGCTAAGTGGTAGGGCCCTGGTTTTCCAGAAGAGCAAAGGAACTTTCTATTATTCCAAAGTGGCTTCAGTCTCACGCTGGTCCTCAGGCAGCAAAGCAAAGGCTCGGTAATGCTTCCCTCCACAAAGGTTCGATCAGAGAGGCTCTCACACTCCTGGGGTACCCACAATGTTCCAACAGCCTCCTGATGGGTCCTAGTGGTGAAAAGACCCAGCGCCAGGCCTCAGGGGACCTCCCCCATCCCCCCACAGCATGTGTCCCATGGGTCACTTCAGCCTCAGCCTCAGGCAAAACCTCTGGAAATCAGGAAATCTCCAGCTGTTTCCACAAAACCTCCAGCCCTTCGTCCTACTCTGCACAAACCCTCTCCTGGGAACTATATTAAAAATGAAATTAAATTTTATAAAAGCAGGTATTATATTGCCAGTTCTCACTGTGTACTGTACAGGTACAGAGCCTGGGCCTGATCACATATGGGATTTTTGTTCTTTGTATAACAATTTGGGGATCAAGCACTTAGTCCATACTATAACCTCCATTATAAAACTTTTCTGTTAATAAATTAGATTAGACCTTACTACACGTACTCGCTACAACGTGTAGTGCCTTTCCCAGAAACACAACCAGCCATAAGTTCTGGGAAAGCAGTGTTGACCAGAGGGGAAAAGGGGCTCAACGCCAAAGACCTGGGTTCAAGCCCCTTTCTCTGCTACTTTCTGGTTGAATTTCTTAGAGAAGTTGCTCAGCTTCCTCCAGTGTGAACTGTAGTTAATGATAATAGCCACCTGCCTTGCTTGTTTTAATGGTCAACTGTGAAGATAAAATAAAAGCACTTTATAAATGCTTTATGAACGTCAGCTAGAAAGATAAACACCTTTGCTTGAAGCAGTCAATAATGATGAAATCCGTATCAGCCAATCAACATTTCATTTAATGTTCCATGTTCCATTTCCAAAGGGAAAAAATTCTCTCCACAGAAGTTGGTAAAAATAGGTAGAGTATTAGTTTGCTAGAGCTGCCATGATGAAGTACCATGGACTGGGCTGCTTGAACAACAGAAAGTTATTCTCTCACAGTTCTGGAGGCTGGAAGTCTGAGATCAGGTTGGGCAGGGCTGGCTTCTCCTGGGGCCTCTCTCCTTGGCTTGTAGTTGACGTCTTCTCCCTGTGTCCTCACGTGGTGGTCCCTCTGTGCGTGCCTGTGTCCTAGTCTCCTCTTCTTACACAGTCACCAGTCAGATTGGATTGAAGTCCACCGTGGTCACCTAATTTTAATTTCACTACCTCTCTAAAGGCCCTGTCTCTAAACACAGCCACATTCTGAGGAACTGGAGGAGTTGGCGCAGGGCACAGTTCAGCCCACATTAGGTCGGTAGGATAGAAACTTCACCCATAAATTGAACTTGTTCATTTACTTTTTTCACTCTTTAATTTCAATCATCAAGTTCGTTCAAAGAGTGGTTTCGGATACAGTGAATCTAGAAACTTTGGGCGGGCCTCATTTTCTCTACAGCTTGATTTGTGGCCACACTTACGAAGCCTGGGAACATTTGCTTTTATAGAAGAAGAAAAGGAACCACAACCACAGACAGAGTCCTGGCGTGTCTGAACCACCTACCCCAGGGCGGGGCTGGTTCTCCAGCTCTGCCAGGGAAGCATTTGGCAGTCCAGGGCTGATGAACTTCCCTGCATTTTTCTCCCTCCAAAGGTTTTCAGAGTTTGCTAGGCCTTACTTTCATTGGCCAATTCAGAAAAGAAAAGCTGACTTCCTGAGTGCTCCTCACAAACAGTCTCCAAATCGCCCAGAAAGCTGACATCACCATTCAGACAACCCTGACCCTACTCTCAACAGTACAGATGTGCCCAGGATGAGATACAAAATAAAATTAATAAAGAGAAACTGTAATTTTACTCAAGATGGATGCCAAGGCAACTATTTTATGGCAGGATAATTTGACAGAAACATGCATATACATTTCCATGAAGGATTTTCATCACACATTCCTTCCATGGAGGTGGGTCTCATATTTAGTAGAAAAAAAATATTTTTGTGTCCGTAGTGTAATAAACATTCTGCTTTCAAATAACAGTTGCTTCTTACCTCTAAGCTAAAAACTTAAAAAACAGTTTCATACTTAACATCTCACTTTAAAAATCTTATCACCACCTCTCTTCAGGTAGTTGGCATTCAAAAAGTTTTTTATTTGTTTATGATTAAGAAGCTGTGTCCTGAGTAATAAAAGGAAACATACATTAATTGGATTTAATCAAAGCTTAAAACTTTTTATTGAAGACACCATCAAGAAAGTGAAAGACCCAGGCGCGGTGGCTCACACCTATAATCCCAACACTCTGGGAGGCCAACATGGGCAGATCACCTGAGGTCAGGAGTTCGAGACCAGCCTGGTCAACATGGTGAAACGCCATCTCTACTAAAAATACAAAAATTAGCTGGGCGCAGTGGTACATGCCTGTAATCCCAGCTACTTGGGAGGCTGAGGCACGAGAATTGCTTGAACCCAGGAGATGGAGGTTGCAGTGAGGTAAAATCACACCACCGCTCTCTAGCCTAGGTGACAGAGTGAGACTCCATTTAAAAAAAAAAAAAAAAGACAACCCACAGAATGAAAGAAAATATCCTCGAGTCGTGTATCTGACAAGAGGCTTGTATCTAGAATATATGCACTCAACAATAAAAATGCCAAACCCAATTTCAAAATGAACAAAAGACTTACATAGACATTTCTCTGAAGACACACAAAAGGACACTAAGCACATGAAAACATGAAAAAATGCTCAGCCTCATTAGCCATCAGGGAAATGCAAAACAAAACCACACTGAGGTGCCTCTGCCCACTGACCAGCTTGGCTCCAATCAGAAAGAGACAATAGTAAGTGTTGATGAGGATGCAGAGAAATCGGAACCTCGTACATTACTGGTGGGAATGTAAAATTGTACATCTTTCAAAAATAGTCTGGAAGTTCTTCAAAAGGTTAAAGATAGAGTTGCCATAATCCAGCAACTCCATTCATAGGTATATACCTAAGAGAAATGAAACCATATATCCACGTGAAAACTTGTCTAGTTTGAGCATTCATTATCCAAAATATTGGGACCAGAAGTGCTTCAGGTTCCAGATTTTTTTTATTTTATTTTTTGGATTTTGGAATATTTCCACATATATAATGAGATATCTTGGGGATGGGACCCAAGTCTAAACATGGAATTCATTTATGTTTCATATACACCTTATACACACAGGCTGGTGGTAATCTTATACAACATTTCTAATGATTGTGTGCATGAAACAAACGTGTACACTGAACCATCAGAAAGCGAAGTTGGCATTATTTCAGCTACCCATGTTATGGGTCTTAGCCCCATGTGGGGCCCTGTGGGAACCTACCACTGGTGCGTCCAGCCTGCACACTTGCCATTTTATTACTCTTTGTAGTGTGCTGTCCTGGGGGGAATCGGGGCATGCTATGGAAAGATATTTCCCAGCTGAAGGGGGATGTTTTCTCACTTAGGGATGCTGAATAAACTGTGCAGTGCACCTGCATTTTTACTGGGATCCGTCACATGGGTCAGGTGCAGAATTTTCCACTTATGGTGTCATGTTCATGATCAAAAAGTTTCAGATTTTGGAGCATTTTGGATTTCAGATTTTATGATGAGGGATGCTCAACTGTATATGAATGGCATCATTATCCATAACAGACAAAAAGTCAGAACAATCTAAATGTTCGTCAGCTGATGAATGAACACATAGCGTGCTGTATTCATGCAATGAAATGTTATTTGGCCATGATAAGAAATGAAGTATTGGTACACGTTTCACTGATACATTCTGCAATGAACCTTGAAAATATTAGGCTAAGTGAACAAAGCCAGACACATAAGATCCATTTTGTCTGAGTCTGTTTACAAGAAATACCAGAATAGGCAAATATAGGGAGACGCAAAGTAGATTTATGGGTGTCAATGACTGGGGGGGGAGAGAGAAAGGCGGAGTGGCTGCTAAGGGCTATGGGGCTTTTTGAAGGGTGTTGAATATGTTCTTACATTGATCATGACGACGGTTACACGACTGAATCCACTAAACAACATTGAAGTGTACACTTTAAATCGGTAAAGGCATGGTATGCAAGTTATAGCCCAATAAAGCTATTATTAAAGACAGAAAAAGCTGAGCCTTGCCACACCTCATGTAATGTCACCTCTTCATTTAACAGGTCACTGGGCCTGTTCCCACAGGCTTTAAAGAGAAGCGTGGCAGTAAATACTTCAGTCCCACCCGTGATTGTGAATGCTTTGGTAAGTCCAACTGGAAATGTGACACACCTTCAGGAAATCTGTGGCAGGACCTATATGAGAAAAACATTTGGACTAGCAAGTAGAACTTAGGATCCACCCCATTCCTCAAGAGTGATGGCTGAGGACACACCCCAGGGACAAGGTCAGCGGTTGATACGAGGAGGAGCATTTAGAGCTCGTCTACGCAGCATCCCGGGATGCGTGTCCCAGCGGGCTTGCCTCCTGGGGTTGTGGTTGTACACAGAAAAGACGAAATCTCTAAGCATGTTGATGGGCAACCTTGCCTATTTTATTCATCATTGTATTTCCTGGCATAGCAGATGCTCCATCAATGCTGAATGAATGAGTGAATAAAAAGCTTATGTATTTTTTCCTTACCTCTCATCACCTTAGCATTTGTCCTGAAATATGAGGCACAGCCATCTGGAAAATGGGCTTCCTGCACGTCCAAGGAGGAAACCGGTCTCCCCGCACGGCTGTATTTTCCATCTTGCTCTTACCCATAATAGGCATTTTAACTCAGAAGGAGGGATGTGATTGGTGCTAATGCACAGTGAGTGCTGAGCTCAGTTTCCGATTGCAAGTGTGTGGGAAACGTAGCTTCCTTGTTCTGTAGGTGAGCTGACCTCGATGAGAAGCCCCATTCTGGACTGGCAGGGATGCTCTGCACCAACCCGGGTCCCTGTGATTCCACAGGAGAGAGGAGGATCACTTAGGGACGGTGGGGCCTCACGGGCCACCCATGCGGGTGCTGCGGAGATGCCCTGCTGGTCCTCTGGTTGGGATGCAGGCAGGTCCTGGCTGCCCCTCACTGTGCTGTGATTATGAACCCCTCACGCCTCTCACCTGCCACGCCCATGCAGCCCTTGAGTGTCCAGAAAACGTTTCATGGCTTCAGGACAGAAACCTCCACAAGGCTCCCACCTGGTCCTCCAGACACACCTGCAGACTTCTCCTCTGTCCCTGCTCCACGCTGAGCACTCTGAGGTCAGCCCGGGTCCCCACCTCCACCACCAGCCCAGGGCATGAGGGCCAGAATAGAGGGTCCCCGGGGAGGGCCACCACTCTCGGGACCCGCTTTCCCTCCAGCTGCCCAACTCAAGAAATCCAGTCTGGGGCCGCTGTGAGTCCTCTGCCAGGGCCCAGGCTTTTCAGATTCAAAACCAAGAAATCAGCTAGTGTGTTATCTGTGTTCTGCTATGTTTTACCTGAGGAGGACATTCCCTGGAAATAAAGGCAGAGTGGGCAGGTGCCCAGTGGGGGATGGTAGAAGTAACAGGAAATACCCAGGAGACCACTTAATGGCCCTAGTCCTGAAGATTCCACTGTAGAATTTTACAAAAGTTAAGAAGCATGGTGAGTGCTTCCACATCAGGCCAGCAAGAGGAGGGGAGGGGAGCCTGGTGCTGTTGCACAAAGCAGGTCTTGGTCACAGACCCACCCACTCCAGGTGCAGCCCAGCTTCCACCAAAGATGAGGCAAATAGGGGTGGGTGGGCAGATACCCAATCCTCAAAGTTGGAAGATGAAATCCTCTCAGACTTCTGCTTCCATACCTTCTACCATGACCCTTTCGGAGGGTGTCAGGGCAGATGCCCTACTGCAGAATTTAGGCCCGGGAGGTAGAGGGAGGGCTCTGCTCTGCTGTCCCTAGGTGGGCCTGGCTCTAGAGACTCCCCCTGCGGGGCACACTGGGAAAGAAGGGGTCTCAAACTCATGTCATGTCACAAACAGCTGACATACGCCAAGAGCTTCTAGTCCAAGCTGGAGAAAGGAGGTGCTGGAAAGGCTGGGGCCAACCCAGGTTGCCTTCAAATATCTCAAGGCTGTCAGATAACCAAAGAATGAGGAGGAAGTTACAGGGAGGTGGGGTTTATTCAAATAAGAAAGATCAGGTAGTTTCCGTGGGAGTCAGCACCTCGTCCCTAAGCGCGTCCGGGCGGAGTTTGACTGGCAAGGCAGGACAGTCGTGAAAGAGGTTTCCCATTAAATAGAGTTTCATCCAAATGGTCTCTGAAGTCACAGCTGACTGTTAAGAGTCTATGACTACAGTGTCCGGTCAAGGTTGGCTGATACTGGATATTGAAGCAAATATCAAACCAAAGAGTCAAATGATCCATCCTTTAGAATAGATTCACATTTTTAAAAATCCCATTTCTCTTTACTATGAAGTCACTTTTATTTAATTGTTCATAAAAATGAATCTTAAAAATTTACGCTTAGTTGAAAGTTCATAAAACATGTAATTAGGGCATTGCACATCAGCCACACATCTGGATTCATGAGTTCATTGAAAGCTGACAGCAATCACTGGGGTCACTATGAGTCCTGGCCACCTGTCAGAGGCCGATGGCTGCAGCTATCCTTTAACGGCCTGGTCTTTGCACTGGCCAAAGAGACAGTCAACGTCAGTCAGCATTTGCTGTTAATAGTAGATGTGGCCGGGTGTGGTGGCTCACGTCCGTAATCCCAGCACTTTGGGAGGCCAAGGAGGGCAGATCACTTGAGGTTGGGAGTTCAAGACCAGCCTGACCAACATGGAGAAACCCCATCTCTACTAAAAATGCTAAATTAGCCTGGCGTGGTGGTGCCTGTAATCCCTACTTCTTGGGAGGCTGAGGCAGGAGAATCACTTGAACCTGGGAGGTGGAGGTTGCGGTGAGCCGAGATTGCGCCACTGTACTCCAGCCTGGGCAACGAGAGTGAAACTCCATGTCAAAAAAAGAAAAAAAAAAAAGAGTAGATGTGATATGAAACTTTTACTAAGCATTTTATCTCTGCAAATATAAATTTGTCTAACACAAGCAGATCTGCAAATTCCCAATTTTCTGACAGTAAGTCACACACTTTAAGATTATATTTAATTACCAAAAAAAAAGCCTTCTTTGGGTAGTAGAGGAGTGGTGCCAGGCAGAGGTCTGTCTTCAGATCCATGAAATGGGAGTGATGAGAGAACACGGAGATCTCTAAGAAAACACTCGACTGTAAAGATTATGCTTCGAAACCTGCTCCTTGTGGATGGGGCCAGCTGCAAGAGTGCTTCTCTGTCTTTCTGGAAGTTAAGTATCTAGTCAGAGTTCATCAGCTCCTTTGCATTGCTAAGTGGCCTCTTTACCTGTAGTCTCTTGAGATAAGTAATATCCAAAGACTAAAATCTGAGTTCAGAGGTTTTTCCTTTTCATACTAGCTGCCTTTTCCCTCTCTTCCTTCCTCACACACTTATTTCATCTGGCTTTATCTTGGGCACCAAAGGAGAAAAATATCACACACACCAAAGTCAACCTGTCTTTTAATTCTCTTTAGAGGGGAAAATATGATATGCCCTATTTGTTATTTTCGAAACAGATGATTCTGGGGCTGGGAAACATAGTAATTTCAGGAAGTAGCCAGCCAGGTACCAGCAAACTCAAACTGAAAACCCTGCAGCCCCCAGCTTCTTTACTCGCCCCTTCCGTGGCCACGAGTTCAGTACTGAAGTCAATCTCAGCCCAGGCAAGCCAGGGAGGGCCAGGTCCACTTTTGGCTGCAAAAAGTAGGTTAAATGGAAGAATACTTTTAAAAGTAGCCCACACCTTTCTTTACTTTTCGGTTTCACTTGATTAACTTTCTCAGGTTATTTTTTTCTTAATGGTAAACGTAGGCAATGGAGGGTTTGGTTGATCGGTGTCAGCCCTCGGGGCTTATTCTGACCAACTTAACCTTTATGTTGAATAACTGCGTATATCACTGTTTATCATTCCTAATACCAGTATTGAAACAAGAGCTGATAGTACAGGTCCATGCAGCCCTATCACCGTTTTCCTCTCAGAAAAGGTATGAATTTGTGAAGGAGCTGCTATCTGTTGTGCTTATGTAAGTGAGATATAAAATGGGTGTGCTCTACGTACAGTCAATATGAGAAGTCCTACCTGAGATTAGCCCTTGGAAACTGTAAATTAAAATGAAAACATTGTCTGGAAACAGTCACTTGGTCTCAGGCCGGAGGAGGGCAGGGAGAGGTACTTCTGGAAAGTTAGCTGCCCCTCCTGGGTCAGCCACCCCAGCCCTTTCCCTGATGTCCCCAGAATACCGAAAATCTCACCCCGAGGGGCTGCTCCTGGGCTCACACAGTGGAGCTTTCCAGCCCCCTGGCGCACCAGAGGTGTCCAGGCAGGGACCCCCACACAGGCCTTGGGGCCCCAGTTTGTCTAAGGTGACTCCACCCTTCGGGCCTGTGCTGCAGAGAGCCCTGCTGCATGTGAAGAGTTTCAGGTGGCCAGCAACCCCAGTGATGGCCTTTGGGTGGTCCCTACCTCACTGAACTAGGACCCTTGGCTTTCAGCCTTACCACCTCCTGTGCCCCTGACTCCCCGAGGCAGGATACACAGCACCTGGCATACAGAAAATATGCTGTCAGCGCTGAACGCTGAGCAGACAGAGGCATAAATGTTCACTTTGCTATCAGCAATGTTCTCACCAAACCCAGTAAGTTAGAACCAAAACGCCAAAGTAACTACCTTTCTTTCTCTTCTTCTTTCTTTTCTTTCTTCTTTCTTTCTTCTTTCTTTCTTTCTTTCTTTCTTTTCTCTTTCTTTCTTTCTTTTCTTCTTTCTTCTCTTCTTTTTTCTCTTTTTCTTCTTTCTTTCTTCTTTCTTTTTCTTTCTTCTTTCTTCTCCTCTTCTCTCCCGCTCTCTTTCCTTTTTCTTCTCTTTCTTTCCTTTTCTCTCTTTTCTTTCC
>NW_022143093.1:0-6293 GCF_007565055.1 Rhinopithecus roxellana | reverse complement strand
ATTATAGTTCTAATTCTTGCCAGTCAGCATGCTTACTATTTAGGCAGTTATGAAATAGGATATACACAGCCAGGTTTATCTTTTAACTTCCCCTTGCTTCTGGAGAACCTTCAACAAGCCAGGTTCCAAGGATGAATATCTATAATGCCGTTTGCACAAGACCACTGCCCATTGAAGAGAACCCCACCATTCGCACAAGACCACTGCCCATTGAAGAGAACCCCAGGAAATGTAACTGATCTCCCTTGAACCATAGCAGCTGTGTGGCTTAGACTACTGCTGAGAACCTGAACTATATTTCTCTTTTCAAGGGAGGTTACCAAGACCTGGAAAATGCCACCAAGGAGTATGAGGTCATGAGCGGTGCAGAGGGGAAGCACAGCTTGGAAAATGTCACAGTAGAACACAAGCAAATCTTCTTGTTTCAAAAAGAATAAATGATATTTAGGAAATTTAAGGTTCTTAACATCCACAAACTTCATACAATCCTTGCTAGTTTCAGACTTGCAGAATGCCCAGCCTCAGTTGTTGATCTGCATCTCAACTATCCATCACTGGGATCATTCCCCCAAGGTCTCCATCTGACTGCCTGGTCACCTTAGTCCAGCTCTGAAATCTACCTGGTGGATCCTATAACTACAACTTCTCTATTGTTTTCTATAGTCAGGCTCAAAGCCCTTGGTTATTCAGGCTCGGTAATTTATTAACAAACATGTATACTATAATCCTATTACTGTTCTAAGTATTTTACAATTATTTAATAATTCAATGCTCATAACAACCCTATGACGTAGATACCATTATCATCCCAAATTTTTAAGATGAAAAATACAGAGCGGTTTGATAATTTTCCCAGCACCATCTAGCAGCAGAGTGTGGTTCTGTGATTGCACCCAGGCTTTTTGACTCCAGGTTTTAACCATGAAGCCATCATAGCTCATATTATTGGAATAAGGGCCCTTGTCCTTGGAGGTCATGTTGCCAAACTGTACCAATGAAAAGGTTTCTATGAAAGCCTCTATGAAAGATAGTTGCTCTGCTTTGGCTTGTATTCCTTCCTTTCTTAAGAACAAGCTGCCCTTCAGATCTATTACCTAAGTTGCCGATGGTGAATCTAATCTCATGTGGCTAGCTTTACGTCTAACAAAGAGGACACAAGTGGATGCTGAGATCTCTAGTTGTGAGTCTTTTGTCATTTCTCTTCCCTCTCTCATGGGGCACAAATGAGAGACCTGCAACTATGCTTCTCCATTTTCTTAGTCGGTACTTTCTGGTAAAACCCGGACACCAACCAGGAGAGTTTTAATACCAAAGCCCTCATGGTTTGATAGGGCATGCTCAAAAATGCCAAAGGCAAATGTGTTAATTTACTGGGAATGGAATAAGAGCAATAACCAAAGGTAGCATCTCAAAACAATGGAGAAAAGACCCAGAGCAAAGGCACCATGGACTCCCCTTCCATTCAACCATTAACTGTCCCCAGAAGTCCCTTTATTCCTGTTTTTATCCTAATCCTGCATACCAGGCTTCCCTTACAAAACCAATTTAAATTGAAAAGTATCTATTGACTTTGCATTGGGTCGGAGGCACGGAGGATGCCACAGTGAGCTAGGCAGCCTTCACAATAAAGTGCTCAAACCCAAATGATGACATGAGTTCTAAAAAGACAAAACAAAAATGAAGTGTGTCATGGTACTTCCAGGAGGGTCAGGCAGCTAAGCCATGGGGTCAGTGGATGCTTTCAGAAAGCAACAAGCATCTCTGCTGAGCCACACTGAGGGAGAGGGTGTCCTGGGGCTCAGCATTTTCAGCAGAGCCTTGTTTCCTATGAAGAAGCTAAACTGGGGCAGCTGCCACACTAACTGAGTCTGAGAAAGCTCACCGACTACACTAAGGAAATCTATTTATATTTTATAGGTTGCTTAAATAGGTTTGTTGTTTCAATTTAGGAGACAAATACAGGATGATTCTAAGCCTTAAGCAGAAAAGCTAAGTGAAGGAAAACCCACTTTCTTTTCAACTTTCTGACTTCTTTTATAGTGACTTTTCTTGGAGAGCAGTAAGTGCAAGTCAGCCAGGGTTGTTCCTGGTCATTGCTGCTGGTCCCTCAACATGGGTGGGTTCCAAGCTGCTGGTCCACCACAGCAAAGGGGATATAAAACACTGACCCATCTCATAGCAGAGAGGCCTGCTTGATGCAGAACTGGATGTGCTGCTAAGCTCCAACTCAGATTTTCTTTTTTCTCCTAGGAAGAGTCCTTGGAGGCCTTTTCAACTTAAGAAGTGCATCTATGCCATAGTGGGATGGTCATTAAAATCCATTTCTCAGTGCAGGAAAAAGCCTATCACAAGGCCTAAATCTGGAACAGCATTATACAGTCAACCTTAGTTTTAGAAGCAACACTCAGACTACTAACACTCTTTCTTTCACTTAAATTTCTTATTGTGCCAGAGAGAAAAGAAGAATGCCATCATTTGGGTGGCTCATATCTAGCTATGCTGAAGACTGGATAACAGGCACAAATACAAGGAGATGACTCCTGAAATTATATATGTTCTAGAGAAATAGTAAAATAACCAAAGAGGAATGTTCAGGAAGTGCTCGAGGAAACAGAGGAGGGAGAGTAGAGCAGTACTGCATGCTAGATATGCGCTCCACAAACTGAGACTTCTAGGGCCAGGTTCATTTTTCTTTTTGGAAAAACCCACAGAAGTGCAAGCAGCACATCTTGTAGTAAATCAGGGCCTGTCACCTTTTTTTTGCAGAGCAGCTACCTTTTATTTCCCTGCAGCTTGACAAAATCACCAGGGTAAAACCATGGTGAGTGTTGACAATGAAACCAAACCTCTGAATTGGGGTGTAGAAGGAGGGTGACTGTATTCTATTAGGAACTGTGTCAACAATATGTATTGCCCATCTAATATCCATTTCCTCCTTTTCAGCCTAACTGAACCCTGTCTGCTTGGGGAAGGCAATGGGCCCAGCGCCAGGGGAGATAACAACTCCCATGATACTGGGGTGACCATATGACACAGCGATAATTAATGAAATGAAAGCAGAAGAGATTGGTAGGGACTCGAGATAAACATTGGCTTTTCCTATCAGAAGCAACAGTATGAGGCTGGACACAGTGGCTCACACATGTTAGCACAGTAATCTGGGAGGCTGAGGCGAGAAGATCACTTGAGCTCACAGATTTGAGGCTTTGGTGAGGTATGATTACACCGCTGCACAACCTGGGTGAAAGAGTGAGATCCCTGTCTCTTAAAAACAAAAAACAAAACAAACAAACAAAGCAAAGACATGGATGTCTAGAACACAGTTGTGATCACCGGAACGGAACTGCAGCAGTCATCCTGTCCCCATGAAGCCACAACCAACACAATGAAGATGGCAGAAAGAAAGAAGATATTTAGATCTTTTTTTAACAATGTTGACCAGCCATACCAACTCTGAATAACTTAACTCTGGAACTGTGAGAAAACTGTTGTTTACAGGTAAGCCTATTCTTAACTGACATAATAACCCTGTTATTTATGGCCTCATAAGCATGTATCAGGAGAGATGAGCAGTATCTTCTTCCTTCTGCATCACTACCACCAACACCACTACCACTGTACTGTTACACCTACCTGTGCCCATATACCCACCATAGAGAGTAGCCTAATTTAGTCAACAAAGTCTCTTGGTTGGAATGAGAAGACATGGATTCAAATCCCAGCTAAACTACTTAATAACAATGTAATACTGAGCACTTAACCTTTTTGTACCTCAATTTCTTCTATAAAAAATCAAGAGAATGATATGAGTTGACACTATATTTGCTGAACAACCTCCCCTAAAATTCTATTCCCTTAAAATCTCAATAAATCAAAAGTAGATAGAAATAGAAATCTCAATAAATAAAAATGTTGGTGGGCAGGGAATAATTAGCAATTTGTTTATTGTTCTTCCTCGTGCAGTTTCAGTCACCTGATTTTTACTACTACATTGTGGATTTCCAGAATATTCAGCATTCTTATTGCTTTGAGAATTGAGTACCACTCAGTTACCTGACTCTCTGTATGGGAAACTGACAAGAGCTATCTGTGTTCTGTATAATACTTCTAGCAACAAGAAGCTATAGTTTTTCTTTGCTCTAAGTTTACTAAATTGACCCATAGAGAAGGGATTTCTCATATTGTTTACATAATATCTCTCTGCACATTTTTTTTCAAAGAAAATAATGCCAACAGTGGAGTTGGTGAAGATACCCCTGCTATTTAACTCTGTAACTGCCCCCACCATTAGAAACAGTGAAGGAGAAAAATTCCCAACATGATGTACACATTGAAGCTGTGAATTTCCATTGGATTTATGACAACTGAAACTATCAGATTCCCATATCTCAAGAATATATAAAATTCTTATATCTTCTTTCACTTCTAAGATCCACCTTGATTTTAAAAAGCTATTATGAAAATGAACCCATAGAAAATGCAAGAAGCTAGGCCAGGCACAGTGGCTCACACCTGTAATCCCAACTTTGAGAGGCCAAGGCAGGCAGATCACTTGAGTCCAGGAGATCAAGACCAGCCTGGGCAACTTGGTGAAACCCTGTCTCTCAAACAAACAAAACAAAACAAAACAAAACAAAAATTAGCCAGGTGTGGTGGCACATGCCTGTAGTCCCAGCTACTTGGGAGCTGAGGTGGGAGAATCACCTGAGCCCTGAAGGTTGAGGGTTCATTGAGCCGTGATCGTGCCATTGCACTCCAGCCTAGGCAACAGAGTGAGACTCTTATCTGAAAATAAAAAATAAAAAAGAAAAAGAAAAAGCAAGAAGCTAAAATAGTATCTACAGTATACATAAGATGTAAGGACATGCCATATGGTGGTATGTTTTGTATAATTGTGGCTATTTTTAATTGAACAATAGATACTGTCACAGTGTTTGCTCTAACCAACTGGAATTTGCTATGGAAAGTAGGACTGCTTGGGTAAAACCTTTCCTTGAGCCATCTGACTGGGAAATTCCTTACATTCTTTATAAAACAGACAGCTATCTTTTGTCTTAACTACGTTTTGTTAGAGCTTTCAACAACCCTATGGGAAATTCAGAGAAAGTGTAGTCAGGCGCTGGTGTTTAGATGTGAACTTTTAATGATGGAATGCACCGTTCTGCTCTCCCATTCCATAGAACAACCCGTGTGGGTTTGCTTCATGAAGACTCAACCACCCAGTGAATGAGGGGCAGTGAGGTGTTCCCAGTAGGCCCATGATTAAAGATGAGTGGGAGCATAAAAGAGCAAAGTCGCACATGTTATAGTCTTCCACGGACTAATGTCCCAGCGGGAAGGAATCATTTTCTAATGAATTCATGTTTCCTTTATTGCTATGCTGTCAAGAGGCCATGTGGTACTAAGACCAAAACAAACAAACAAAAACAAATAAAATAAAATAAAAACCTCATTAAGAACAGCATTTTACTTCCAGCAGTCTGAAGCTACTTTGTCAAATCCGAAATGCTCTCTGAGCCTTAGTGTCCTTGTTCTTAAAATAATATTATACTAAGCAATATTTAATTTTCCTTCCTCTTCTAAGATTCTATAATAGAGCTCAGCTATCTCTGATTTAGAGAAGACTTGCTTCTTTATAATTACAGTATTAAGGTTGCTCACCTCTTAGGTTCAAATACCATCTCACATGAGAGTTGTGTGACTTTTACCAAGTTACATAGCCCCTCTTAGCTTGGTTTTCTCATCTGTAAAATGGGGATATTAATAATGGCACCTTACTCATAGAGCTACTAGGGAGCTCAAAGTAAATCTCACCTGGAAGATTTAGGGCAATGACTGCTATGCTAGCGACTCAATACGTATGGGTTATCTTCATTAGTCACAGGAGGAAATTTATGTTCACTTCTGTGAGATTTAGATGGCGTCATGGACTTCCCTGCTCAGAAAGATTTCCTTCAGTCCTCTGCCGGGAATTTTACAGGTAGAGGTAGATGTCTGTGAATTTAAAATATCCTCTTTTAATATGTAAGAACTCCTGAAGGATGAACAAATTAAGCTACTGCCAGTGATTCACTCCTTGATGTACGTTACTTTATTATGTCTTTTGGCTAGTTGAAGACAATGTGCTGAGAGCCAGCAAGTTGCGATAGAAGAGAAATGGGAGAGAATTTATGTAATACCAAGGCACTCTGGATGGCATATCAGAGTGGGCAGCACTAGGTCTGAAACAGTGGCAGGAAAGGAGGCAGCAGAGAGATAGAAGGACACCAAAAGTGACTCTGCTGAAGGTCAGC
>NW_022143092.1:0-11938 GCF_007565055.1 Rhinopithecus roxellana | reverse complement strand
GACATCAGGGATTACCTGTTCTTTTGTGAAACTCCCCATTCTCTATTGAGTTTCCATTTATATAACCTTTTCCCGATTGTTCTACTTTTGAAAAACTTGAAAAACATGATATCCAAAGACATTCTTCTCTGACTTTCCTTTCCCTTCCACTCCTTAAATGTCTGTATTTCTTGAGGTGTCCCTGGACCCCTTCTGTGTACCTTTTGTAATCTCAGTTATGCACATAGCTTTAACAATCACCCTGTTACTGATTCTAAAACCCAAATCTCACGCCAAACCAAATTTCTGTCTCAGTACTCAAGCTCTCATCTCAGTTTCCTGCTAGACATTTCTGCATTAGTCATACTGACATTTGAAAAACCATTATTTGCAAAACTAAACTCTTCACCTTTGCTCCAAAACTTTCTCTTTTTCATTATAATACTTTTATTTATGATGCAACCATCTTCCCACTTGAAATTTTCAAGTCACTGTTGACTTAGTCTTTCCTTTTACCTCAATCAATAAATTTATTTCTATTGAACTTCCTAAACACTTCTCTTTACTCTCCACTCTCACAGTGTCTTAACTGGTCTCTGCACCTCTCATTTCTTCCTATTTCAATCTCTCCTGTACATTTGCTGCCATAATTTCAGTTTCTAAAAGCACCACTCTGATCACATTATGTACTTTGCTTACAAAAACCTTCCATCAGTATTTCTGGGCTGCAAAACAAGAGAGCAGAGTCCTTATCCCACCCATAGGGCTTTCATCCTTTATTCGATAAATATATATTGAGTAACTACTGTATGCCAATCACTGTAGAAGGTGCTTGGATTCAGCAGTAAGATAAAGTCCCAACCCACGTGTAATTTACTTTCTAGTTGGGAAGGCAAACAATAAACAATTTAATCAATATACAATATCATTTCAGGTATTGATACATTCTGTGAATAAAGATGAACAGAATAAGGATTTAGGAAACAGTTGGTAGAGAAGTAGCTTTTTTTGTTGTTGTTGATTTTCGTGGGGTTTTGTTTTGTCTTTATGAGAAAATGACTGTTATTACTATACAGTGTTCCCCAGTGATTATTTTTCCATAAGTTATTGGGGAACAGGTGGTTTTTGGTTACATGAGTAAGTTCTTTTGTGGTGATTTGTGAGATTTTGGTGCACCCATCACCCAGCAGTATACACTGCACCCTATTGGTAGTCTTTTATCCCTCGCCTCCTTCTCATCCTTTCACTGTGAGTCTCCAAAGTTCATTGTGACATTCTTACACCTTTGCATCCTCATAGCTTAGCTTCCACCTATGAGTGAGAACATAGGATGTTTGATTTTCCATTCCTGAGTTACTTCGCTTAGAATAATAGTCTCCAATCTCATCCACGTGGATGCAAATACCATTAATTCATTCCTCTTTATGACTGAGTAGTATTCCATCGTGTGTGTGTGTGTAATATATATAATATATAATAAATATATATATATATTTATTTATATATATTATTTATATAACACACACACACACGATGGAACTACTCAGTCATAAAGAGGAATGAATTAATGGTATTTGCATCCACGTGGATGAGATTGGAGACTATTATTCTAAGCGAAGTAACTCAGGAATGGAAAATCAAACATCCTATGTTCTCACTCATAGGTGGAAGCTAAGCTATGAGGATGCAAAGGTGTAAGAATGTCACAATGAACTTTGGAGACTCACAGTGAAAGGATGAGAAGGAGGCGAGGGATAAAACTACCAATAGGGTGCAGTGTATACTGCTTGGGTGATGGGTGCACCAAAATCTCACAAATCACCACAAAAGAACTTACTCATGTAACCAAAAACCACCTGTTCCCCAATAACTTATGGAAAAATAATCACTGGGGAACACTGTATAGTAATAACAGTCATTTTCTCATAAAGACAAAACAAACCCCACGAAAATCAACAACAACAAAAAAAGCTACTTCTCTACCAACTGTTTCCTAAATCCTTATTCTGTTCATCTTTATTCACAGAATGTATCAATACCTGAAATGATATTGTATATTGATTAAATTGTTTATTGTTTGCCTTCCCAACTAGAAAGTAAATTACACGTGGGTTGGGACTTTATCTTACTGCTGAATCCAAGCACCTTCTACAGTGATTGGCATACAGTAGTTACTCAATATATATTTATAAAGGAATGAAAGCCCTATGGGTGGGATAAGGACTCTGCTCTCTTGTTTTGCAGCCCAGAAATACTGATGGAAGGTTTTTGTAAGCAAAGTACATAATGTGATCAGAGTGGTGCTTTTAGAAACTGAAATTATGGCAGCAAATGTACAGGAGAGATTGAAATAGGAAGAAATGAGAGGTGCAGAGACCAGTTAAGACACTGTGAGAGTGGAGAGTAAAGAGAAGTGTTTAGGAAGTTCAATAGAAATAAATTTATTGATTGAGGTAAAAGGAAAGACTAAGTCAACAGTGACTTGAAAATTTCAAGTGGGAAGATGGTTGCATCATAAATAAAAGTATTATAATGAAAAGAGAAAGTTTTGGAGCAAAGGTGAAGAGTTTAGTTTTGCAAATAATGGTTTTTCAAATGTCAGTATGACTAATGCAGAAATGTCTAGCAGGAAACTGAGAATGAGAGCTTGAGTACTGAGACAGAAATTTGGTTTGGCGTGAGATTTGGGTTTTAGAATCAGTAACAGGGTGATTGTTAAAGCTATGTGCATAACTGAGATTACAAAAGGTACACAGAAGGGGTCCAGGGACACCTCAAGAAATACAGACATTTAAGGAGTGGAAGGGAAAGGAAAGTCAGAGAAGAATGTCTTTGGATATCATGTTTTTCAAGTTTTTCAAAAGTAGAACAATCGGGAAAAGGTTATATAAATGGAAACTCAATAGAGAATGGGGAGTTTCACAAAAGAACAGGTAATCCCTGATGTCACAGCCTAATAGAAAACAAGGACAATGAGGCTGGGCACGGTGACTCATGCCCGTAATCTCAGCACTTTGGGAGGCTGAGGCAGGTGGACCACCTGAGGCCAAGAGTTTGAGACCAGCCTGGCCAACATGGTGAAACTCCATCTCTACTAAAAATACAAAACTAGCTGGGTGTGGTGGTGCATGCCTGTAATCCCAACTACTCAGGAGGGTGAGGCAGGAGAACTGATTGAACCTAGGAGGTGGAGGTTGCAGTGAGCCAAGATCACACCACTGCACTCCAGCCTGGACAACAAGAGCAAAACTCCATCTGGAAAAAAAAAAAAAAAAAAAAACAAGGACAATGAGCATTGAGAAAAGAGACTGAATATGGTGGAGATAGGTGGTCACTGGCAATCACTGAGAAAGTGTTTGCTCTGGTCATGCCACCTTACCTGGGCTTTGAAAGAGGGGGAAGAATTCGGAAGCAGAAATAATAAAGAAGGAGACAAACTCTATGATGCCAGACCTCTCAGAAGCATTCAGCTCAGCCGGCCACCCCTTTCTGGAAGCACTCTTCTCTTTACTTCCAGGGTTTTCTCTTTATATCCTTGGTGGCTCTTTTTCTGTGGCTCCTCTTACCCTTTTCAACCTTTGGACACTGGATTTTTAAGGTTTTGTTCTAGGTCTTTTTCTTCTTTTAAAGATTGTATTCTTCTTAGACTTTCCTTTCTTTTCTATCCCCTCTTTCTTCTCTCTTTCCAGGTGATCTTAAATGTTCTCATAGATTTCAAAGCCACTTTTATGCTAAATACGCCAAATTTATACCTCTAGGCCAGGACACTTCTGAGTTCCCAATTCACATATCTGCAGTTGACAGTTTCATTTAGATGTCACACAGTCATTTAAACTTAATGTATCTAAAACAGAACTCTTATTTCTACCAAATATATTCCTTCCTGTCTTAACCAAGAGCTCCACCAATCTATCCACTTGCTCATGTCAGAAGCCTCAGAATCATCCTAATTATTCATTTCCCTCATCCCCCCACAGAATCTATCAGCAAGTCCTGTTGATTCCATCTCCTTAAGTTTTTGCAAATTCACCCCCCTTACTCTGTCTTTGCTGCCACCATGGTAGACCAGGCTGCTACAGTAGTCTCTTAATTGCTCTCTCTGCTTTCGCTTTTGCTTTCCTCTAGTTCCTTCTTCATATACCTGCAAGGGGTATCATTTTCTTATTTCCATCTAAAAATCCTTTAATGGCTAGCTGTTGAATTCAAAATAAATTCTAAGCTACTAATTAAGCCATCTCCGCCTACCTAAGATCATCTTGATTTTACCCTTGCTCACTGCACTTTAATGACAGTGGCCTTTCGGCCCCTCAAACAAGCCAGGATCTTTCTACCTCAGGGCCTTTGCACAAGCTGTTCCCTCAGCTGGAATTGCCATTTCCCTCACTCTTCCCAGGGCTCCTTTTCATCCTTCAGGTCTTATCCAAAATAGTTCCTCACTGAAGAGGGCTTCTCTACCTATCTTCAGTAGGGTCTCTGATTACTCTTTATTTCAGCTCCTTGTTTCTTAATAACATTAACATGAGTGCTAGTGTGTTGTATTTTTCTTTGGGTAGGGATTCTTATTTCCTTAACTAGAAAGTGGAACCTCAGCTTACTCTTTATTTCCCTAACATCTAGCATAATGCTTGCCACAAAGTGAGAGAAACTCACTAAATATTTAGTAAATAAATGAATAATACTTTCAAGAACATTGGCAACAACTGGAGTGAGATGCAGAGGGCAAGAACTCCCAGGAATCTCTGACTTGAGAGGAGGCTTTCCAGGATGTACTTGTGCATGTATGCAGAGAGGGTGAGACCGAAGAGGGAAGAGGGGGGCAGCTTCCTGACAGGGTAAAGTACCCAAAAAGGAATCAGGTTAAGGGCACAGTTGGAGGGGTTAGCCCAGGCAGTGTGAAAGGACAGTGCCTCCATGGTGGGGGTATGATGTGGCCTCAGTATGAGTGGAGGGAAGGATTAGGAATGCTTACGTCCGTCCTTTCAATTATAGACAAGGAGAAGATGCGATCATGTGTGGGGAGTCAGAGGCTTGGAATAGGCAAAAAGACATGGGCCTGTGAATGTCGAGAAGGGGTCAAGGACAGGTTATAAGAGGTTTTGCTGGTTGGAAGAACTCATCCATGTCAGAGAGAGGGAATGTTGTAGTAGAACTTTACAGGAGCCAAATTAATCTAATGTTACCAGCAGTAATTAATATGGGATTCTCAAAAGAATTCCTGAGAATGCAGAAAAAAATTCCCAGGTCATTTTATTCTTAATCTTTATATAGGTGGGACAGATATTATCTACTAACTTTTTCCAAAAAATAGCTTAATCTTTTTACATCAGTTTATTAATAATAACAGACTGAAGGAGAACTTTCATGGTTTGGTCACAGCAAAAGGTTACATTTCATGGTTTGCTTTGCTTTTCATTCCAATAATACATTTGCTTGGCCCAGCGCTCTCAGAGAGTGGTTTTAAGCCACTGACTTTAACTCTAAAGAATGGGACATGCCAGTGACAATGTGCTCAGTGTTTCATCCTGAGTAAAAAGAGTGCCTACTTTCTTTCATTCTGAATTTAGGGTTGCCCCTTTCTCCTACAGGGGGTGGTTTGTGGGGGTGAATAGAAGGTTGTGAAATCTGAGAACAGCACTCTGGAGTTCCTCTGGGGGTGAGCAAAGACTCTGCCCACTTTCTCCCTACACTCTGGTTCAGGCTTCCAGGATGATCACATTTCACTGAGTGCAAGGGACCTGAATAGCCAGCAACTGAACCCCCAGCCTCAATAACTTTCTCCACTCTGATTTCGAAGCAGCTAGGGATGTTTCCTGGTTGAAAGCTTAGGGGCCTTTTGTTGCCAGTTTAGGTTTGGGAAGGACCTGGCAACAGGGTGGCAGTTTTGTCCCCCTCTATGCCAGAGAGGGAGTTGGTGTGGGTTTTCTTTGTTTCTTGCCTGGAGAATGCATGCATCATTTCCCTTCTGTGGAGGCAAAGAGGACACCTGGGCTTCATGATGTGAACAGAAAGGTAGCACCAGACATAAATTACGAATCCTTTAAGGTGTGCTTACAATAAAAAGATGTGAATCTTCTCCAGGTATTTACCCTGACCCATCTGCTTACTCTGGCTTTGATATTCTAAGTCAAGGACCAGCTACATTTGATAAAACCATCTTTAGATGAGTGCTGCATAGATATTCATTGATGTTTTTGGACTTTCAGGTCAAGCTGCCCTTGAAGTACCAGTGAGTCTCCTTGGAACTGTACAACTACATTATGTTTCTTTTCTTTCCTAGCACTTGGGAGGCCCTGCTAATGTTTATCAGCTGATCCTTTGTACATGAACTGAGTAGGCAGAAGCCCTCTTGGTGCTTATTCTCCCATGCTTGTGCTAAATAACAAACCTCTTTCTGCCTTCCAAAATGTTGTGACTCTTTTCACTGGTAGAAACCCAGTAACGATTAGTTTCATTTAGGTTCAGGGTCAGAGAAAGGCAGGCCCACACAAGAACCCAAAAGCATCAGTTCTTCAGAATAACTGGGGAGATTCTGGAATAGCAGCATATTTCAGAGAACCTGGAGAGGCTGCATATGTGATCTTTAGGGGCTTGGCGGAAATCACACCTAGACTTCACAATTGAATTGGGTGATGAGGCAGTCAGTCCGTTTATATAGAAACACTCCTCACAGATCTTCAAGAACCCAGCAGCATCCTGATGGCACAGCATGGAAAGATGACTTATTTGATTGTATCTCATCATCTCTGTATTGCAGATGCTTACAAACCGCATACCTCAGTGACTCCCAGGCAGAAGGGCAGGTGGCTATTATTACTTACGGTATACAGTTAACACAGTAATGTGGGCCGAATGAAGTTAAAGAGCCAGAGCTGATTTTGGAAAAAATGGATTACAGCTATAATGAAAAACAAATAAATAAGACCTCTCTTTATACTGTCTTTAGACTGGGAATCCAACATTAAATAAATAATTTAGTTGCTCCTTTGAAGATAATTCCATCACACTCCACTCCCTTTGTTGTGTAATTCTCTGCCAGTTCTACATGTGCATATGGCATTAGGTTGCAAGGGTTGAGCTCCATGGGTGATGGTGCTGGAATCAAACCCAGTGACTCTGTTCATCTTGGGTGAACCATGAGGATGCTTCACGACTACATATGGGCTGGGTGGGTGGGGATGACAGGGATTGGGTGGGTTTGGGATGACAGAAAGAACTAAAGTGTGGTCGGTTAATGGGTTCTTTTTGTACTAATATATTTTTGATACTTCCTGAGTCAAAGCATTTAATTCTCTTCTAATATATACAGTGTTAAAAGTGAATCACAATACATCAGACTTTTACTCTGCATAGCAAATGTGTTGCAAGGGGAATTAGTAGAACCATAAGCAGTTGAATCAATGTAAAATAAATGTTCTTATGAGAGAGCCTTGTTATTCTCTGTGGGTGAGATAACTTTTTGATATTATATATTAATGCATGAGAAGACACAGAGAAGTCTTCTTAATTGAAACGTCTATGATGGCTACTTGGTTGCTTAGTCAGAAATTTGACTAATGCAGATAATCACAAAGAGACTTACGTGTTGCATATTTTATTTTAGCCTAAAGCACATAAATACAATATTCTTGATGAAGAATGTGTTCTGCAATTGGGGTTCTGCCTTATCTTTTTTGCATAAATCTCACTCATAATGCATCATTTACTTTCCTTAATTTTAGTATTTTTTAAAATTACATTTTTTTTTTTTTTTTAGTGGCACATAAACTCAACTTTTGTGGGAGCTATCTGAGGACAGAGTCCTAGATATTTAAGATTTTTTCCCCCACATAGTTGTGTGTTCACCCCTGATTTTAAAGTATTTTTAGTATTTTAGTATATTTAGTATTTTGCATTTATCAAGCTTTTCTAAAGCATTCTATTTTCATAACCATCCCTCTTTCTTTCTGTACCATATGTCATCAGTTTATGCAATAATATAAAATTAAACCATGCCATTATAATTACAAATACAACTGGCATAAAAAGGTTTGGGAATGGGATGGGTGCAGTGGCTCACGCCTGTAATCCCAGCACTTTGGGAGGCCAAGGCAGACAGACTGCTTGAACCCAGGAGTTTGAGACCAGCCTGGGCAACATGGTGAGACTCCTTTTCTTCAAAAAATTAGTGAAAAATTAGCTGGGCATGGTGGCACGTGCCTGGGGTCCCAGATACTCAGAAGGCCGAGGCGGGAGGGCTGCTCGAACCTGGGAGGTTGAGGCTGCAGCGAGCCATAATTGCACCAATGCACTGCAACCTGTGTGACAGAGTGAGACCCTGTCTTGAAAAAACAAAAAAAAAAAAGTTTGGTAATGAACATGTTGACTCTTTGCAAGCATTCAAACAATGTTAAGAACAGAATTCTGTGGATACTAAAGATCATTTCGTGCTCTGCAAGCCTCAGTATATTTTGTGGGAGTTAGGAGTGTTGGTTAATCTGGCCAGTCAGTGAAGAGGAAATAAGTTCTGAGAGCTTCTACTCTATTCTAAAACAAATACAATATTTACATAAGTGGGCAAGTAAACTAAATAGCGTTTGTGAGCTTTGATTTCCCACACACGCAAGCGTGACATTTTGCTTACATATATGTGTGTGTAAGAGATAGAAGCAGGGGAATAGGAGAGATGGACCTTTATGTCGCATATTGGACATAATTCACATTTTTTGCCTCATTCCAGAGCTTGTAAGAATATGCTGGTGAACATGCACTGGATAGATTACATTTTTATTACAAAAATTTGTGACTCATACTCATGACTTTTTAGTATGATCTTTATAATATCATAGGTAAGGTCATGAAAGTTTTGAATTACTTTTTAAAATTAAAAAACTAAATTATAAGTGACAAAAATGCCTACCATCTCTTCCAGTAAAGTTCTAGGCAGAGTAGTATTCTCCTTAAGTGATAAGCTGCCATTTCTTGCCACAATTCTTGACCTGAGGTAGAGCTGGGCAGCTGCCTTTTCAGGCTGCAGGGTAACAAGACGGATGAGACTCTGGGCAGGGATGGGCCTGCTTTGCCCTGCTACCTCCCCACAGCTGGCCTCAGGAATCCCTGGTATTTTGTGGCCATCTCTTCAGTTGGACCATTTACATTGAAACGTGTCTTGCAGATAGAACAGCTTAGAGTATATTTGGCCCTATATGTTTCCTATGCTCAAATACAGTCACACAGGTGAAAGAAAATACGTTCTGAAAATCTGTGGTTGGAAATGTTGGCATAAAGTTGTAATTATGTTAGCAAAATCTGAGGTGGAGTGCGGGCAATCTTCCTGTGTTTAGCATTCAAGAATTCTTCCTCAGAAATAATACTGAAAAAACAAATGAAAACTCTGGTCTAGACTTTCTTGATTTTTTTTTTTTTTTTATGAGATGGCTGAGGCTATGGTCAGATTATAATTTAAGACACTGGTTAGGCTAAAGTGTTTTTCTTTCAATAGCAGAATGAATTCAAATCAGGAGATTTAAATCCTTCTTCTTTCAGGCAACAAATCAACAAATATTTATTGACCTGATTTTGAAGATACAATTATGTTCTAGTATACCTATGTAGATTAGTTTATAGCTAATGTGTTCATGTGAACAATATACTGTTGGTAGATTTCCATGGCACGGTATAATTCTCCATAAGGGAATTTTTTTTTTTTTTGAGGCAGGGTCTCACTCTATCACCCAGACTGGAGTGCAGTGCACGATCTTGGCTCACTGCAACCTCCACCTCCTCGGTTCAAGCAATTCTCCTGCCTCAGCCTCCCAAGTAGCTGGAACTACTTACTTGAAAACTCTCTGTGATGGCTACTTGGTTGCTTTGCCATAATGCATTGGCAATAAGAATTAATTATTAACTTTAAATATGCCAGCATTAATTCAGGAACATCAGCTTAGATGATGTTGCAGAAACATTTGGTAATGGTAAAACCCAATATGAGACATGTATACTATATACATGCCACCATGCCCAACTAATTTTTGTATTTTTAGTAGAGACGGGGTTTCACCACGTTGGCCAGGTTGGTCTCCAACTCTTGACCTCAAGTGATCCACCCGCCTCAGCCTCCCAAAGTGCTGGGATTACTGGCGTGAGCCACAGTGCCCAGCCCATAAAGGAGTCTTTTAAGGAAAGGTGATTCACCTAGTATCAGATAGTAGGTGGTCATAGAAATTGTGCAGTCAATTTTGAAATTTAGTCGCCTTGAACTAGTAGGTCAGAACTAGTAGGTACATCTTCAAACAGAATCTCCTGTGGTGGTGGCATCATAAAATTTGGGTTCCGCTGTGGCAGGTAGCTCAGAGCACTAGCATTCCATCTTGTTTATTCAGACGGTGGTGTAACAACAGTAATGACTACCATTTACCTAGTGCTTGATAAAGCACATCTACATGTCCTAGTCTCATTTTATACAGATAGCAACTTTGTGTTTGGGGGATATCTCAGTTTTACAGAGATGTTAATGAATGCTTAATAACACACCCATGAAATCATAATGTTAGGGCCAGAACCCAGGTCTCTTGACTCCAATTTTTCTATTCTTTACAAAACAGCATGTGCTCAATGCTGATAGAATAATAATAACTGATAAAAAGTGCCCAGAGGCATGTGTGAGATAACATTATTGAAGAAATACTCTGTCATCAATGCTACTTTAGATTCTCATTAAGAAAGAGTTCCCCCAAAGAGGCGTATGATAATCTACTTCACAAATCCATGCCAATAGGTTGGCATGGAACTTGTAGATGCTCATAATAGTTTGAATGTTTTGGTGGGTAGAGGCTGGGGTATGTGTGTCTCCATTTTTGCTTGGTAACTGATAATATTCTTGAATAGTTAGGAGCTAGTATGTTGTTCCTTTCACGGCCAAGTAAAGTTTTGATACCATCAGATAATGCATTGGTAGCAAGAAGTAATTATTAACTTTAACATGCCAGCATTAATTCAGGAAACATCAGCTTAGATGATGTTGTAGAAATGTTTTGTAATGGTAAACCCAATGTAAGAAGAGTTGATTCTCTGAAGGGTCCTGGTACTATCAGGACAAGAGTATCAGTGTTTATTCCAAAAATTTACACAATTTCTTACTCTTAGATTTTACAGGAGGATGAAACTCAAGGCATATATTTGGGATGTACAACATGTTGAGTGCACAGTATGCTATATACATAGAACCATCCATATGGTTTGCTTCTAGAAAGACTGTAAGATTTTTCTGCATGAATTCTCAGACTAACTCTGGCTGACATAAAATTCTTCTACATCCCTGAAATACTCACTTCAAGCACAGGGTCTTAGGTGAAGTCTGTATTCAGATGCTTACTCAAGAGTAGATTTATACTATCTGCTGCTGTATGCATCTTTTAAAAATAAAACCCCACAACACTATTTTCATCACAGTAAGAGCAGTAAATAGAAGGAGGACAAACTGGCCTTCAAGAAGAGGTTATTATTAGGAAAAATTACTTCAGGAAAATCTGATCTGAAGTTATTTCAAAATAAATCTAAAGCAGATCAAAAGGAGAAACATAATAACAGGAAGGATTTAATAACAGAAAATAACTCCAGGGAAACCCACTCTTAAATTATTTCAGAAGAAATCTGGAACAACTAAAAATGAGAACATTAACAATAGAAAACGATAATAAATGGAGCTCCACCAGCAATCAGAAGATCCCCTTTTCCAGTAGCTCCCAGTGCCTCAGCTACTGGAGCTACTTCTCTTTCCATTTTCTGCCATCAATGCACTTTAGTTGCCACATCAGAACCCAGGATATCTTTTCATCACAACCTCCAATTCCCAAGCCTCTTCTGTGTTCAAACTGGGGTCTGCATCAAACACATAGCTCTTTCTTCCTTTTGTATAAAGGTGCTTTTAGTTAACTTCCACAGCAACGATGTCTACACAAACAGCAGCTATAATATTTGATTG